>NC_140818.1:7410000-7442500 GCF_050613455.1 Vespa mandarinia | reverse complement strand
ATGAATTGTTTAAGAAGAAAGTAATTGCGTTAAAATGTGCTCGTTATTGCACATTGGAACGGGCAAGTTAGGATAGACTGGGGAATAGGATGATAGTGGGAGGAAGAAGAAGAAGAAGAAGATGAAGGGAAAGAAACGAAAAGCAAAAAAAAAAAGCAAGAAAAAAAAAAAAAAAGTAAACGAAAAGAAAAGGAGGAGGAAAAAAAATTTTGCAGAAAAAAAAATAAGGAAAGAAAAGAAAGAGTGAGCACGAGTTCGATGCTCGCAGTTAATATCTCGAAGCGCAAGAATAATTGAACTTGGTCAAAAATTTATGAACGCATTCCTCGTTCTCTCGTATGGCTTATCTCAACCTGACTCGAGAACAGTTTTATCATAAAGACGCGTTGTACGACATTAACAGTTGCGCTCGGTCATAAATGTTCATTTTCCATGGATAACGTGATTCGCTCGTGATAAACGTGTTCGCCAAAATCCTCTTCCCCCTTCCCCTCCCCTCCCCTCCTCTCTCCCTCCTTCATCCATTCACGGTTTATATCTTCCACTTTTCTATCTTTTACACTGTACTAATATATATTTATGACCGAGTGAGAATTTTCTTTTTACTTTGATTTTTCTACTAACCGAGCAACGGACTCATCTTTGGAAGGTCACGACGAAAAAGAGAGGCATATACTCACAAGCGGAAAGAGAAAGAAAGAAGGAGAGAGAGAGAGAGAGAGAGAGAGAGAGAGAGAGAAAGAGAGAGAGAGGATAACGATTTTTTCTTCTACTCTACACGCTATTTTTATCATTCTATCAAGTGAGCTAACAATAGTGAAATCAGCAGAAAATAGCCAGTTAATTTAGTCCGACAGGTAGGTACCAGCGAATCCAAATAAAAGGCTAGATTTTTTATCGACTTTAATAAAAAAAGAAATTTATTTGATTGCAACGAACCGAATAAGTTTATTCTAAGTTCTATTTGACAGGTCATTCCCATTGGAATATTTTCTATTAATATTCGTATGTAATATAAATTTTATCTTTAATTATTTAATATATCCATATTCGACGTGATCCTTTATAATCTGGATTTTGATAATCTCTAAGCCTTTCAAGGTTATTAAACTATAATCTAATTTTATAGAATGCAAATCGTCACAAGGGTATCAACCGTTAACGAAATCATTAAATTAATTAATATTATATATATGTATATATATATATATATATATATATATATATATATATATATATATAAGGAAGAAAAGATAAAAGAAAAATGTAAAAGGAAATTTACTTAAAAAATTTAGCACAAGTGTCGTTAAAATTTAGTCCTCATCCCACTCTCTCTCTCTCTCTCTCTCTCTCTCTCTCTCTCTCTCTCTTTCTCTCTCTTTCTCTCTCTCTCTCTCTCTCTCTTTTTCTCTCTGTTTGGATGAATAAAAATAGGCGAAGCTGATGATGAGAGAAAAGATTTTTCATGAGTGGCGAATATAAACGAGATACATATTTGCAGCGTGTTTCCAACACTTCGTGGCCTTCCATTAGCTCTTACAACGACGACGACAACGATGACAACGACGACAAGGACGACGACGCCTACGACGACGATGACTACTACTACTGTTACTACTACTATGACGAATAGCCGACGAGACTTTGCGGTTAGAACTGACTCTGGTGCGTACCGTAGTAGAAGTAGCCCACCTCAGGCTGTAGACAGACAGCGAGCAGGAAAATAATGTCACGTTTCTCGTGGCTTACAGATGGAACAAAGTTGTTAGGGGTGGCTGCGACAAGAAAAGTATAAAGCAAAACCAGATATGTGTTACGCTATTTTAACCACTGAGTTACACTCTCTGGTTTTTTTCCTTCCTTTTCTTTTTCTCTCTTCTTTTTTTTTCTCTCTTTTTTTCCTTTTTCTTTTTTTTTTTTTTTTTTTCTTTTTTTTCTTTTTTGCTCACATTAACTCTTCCTCGAGAAGACACACTTCTCAACTTTGATACTAACTATTTTCTTCGTTTAATATGTTCCTTTCGTAAAACGAAAAATTATAATTTATGTTCTAATCAATGTTGTTGAATAAAATTGATCGTGTAATATCAGAAATTATTCGAAGGGCTCAAAATTGATCGTTAAAATCGCGAGATGTGCAAATCCTTGCGAGAACTTTTGCCGTTAGTCTTCTTCGAAGCCAAAACCCCTAGGCTACCCCTAACGACGGATCGAAAAAAAAAAAAAGAAAAAAGAACAAAAAATATAAAAAAAAAAAAAGAAAAAAAAGAGGGAGATAGAAAAGGAACGAGAGAACGAGGGAAAATTTGGCACGTACTCCGGTACGTTCCTGAAAGTAATATTCATCGGCATGATAAATATCGATGTCTAATGATAAGGGAGAGAGGAGGGAGGAAAAAAATAACCAAAAAAAACGAAAAAAAAGAAAATAAAACCAAAAAAAAAAATCAAAAAGAAAGAAAAACAAAAAATAAAAAATAAAAACAGAAAAAAAAGAAAAGCAAAATTATATGTAATTATATAGGTAGGATGGAGAGAAACTACAACGACGACGATTACTACTACTACTACTACTACTACTACTACTACTACTAATATTTACTACTACTACTACTACTACTACTACTACTACAGAACGACATATACGATGACGTGATCGTCGCATGATTATCATCAGACGTGTAACGTTTATAGTTCCGCCCCGGATCTCGCCGTTTTATTTCGAAAACGGTCTGACGGAGGGGATGAGGACACAGCTAATGTGTACCGCGAGCCAGGGTGACCAGCCTTTCAACATCACGTGGTTGATGGACGGCAAACCGATTCAGGTCAGAGCAAGTGATGGCACATCGACCGCGTCTGTGGCTGTTCAGGCAACGAAGTCTCAGCCAAAAGCACAGGCGAAAGTTCAGCCCGTCGAAGCCATCGACGTTATCAACGTCGAGACGAACGCCGGCATACAGATAAGCGACTATACGCCGTTTTCCAGCATCCTCACGATAAATAGCGTCAACGCTAGGCACAGCGGGAACTACACTTGCCAGATCAGCAACGTCGCTGGCACGGCCGAACATACGACCGGTCTCTCTGTCGCTGGTTGGTGTCCATCCCAAAAAACCAAACAAAACAGATATTACGAAAAAAAAAAGAAAAAAAAAAAAATAATAATAAAAAAAAGCATTCGAATCCTATGATTAACGAGATTTTAACATTTAGCTGTATATATACGTACATACATACATACATATATATATATATATATATATATATATATGTGTGTGTGTATATATATATATACATCTATGTGATATTTAATCGATATTTTTAGTATATAAGAACGTATCCCGTGTACATAAACCATTTTATTTCGAAAAATGCGAACAGAGAGAATAGATATATACATATTCCATATTCTCTTTACATTTTACTCATTATCTTTTGTTATCACATAAGGTTACTGATCATCGAAATTCTTTTTCTCTTTTCTCTCTCTCTCTCTCTCTCTCTCTCTCTCTTTCTCTCTCTCTCTCTCTGTTCGCAGTTTCGAATATAGGAGTGTGTGTATAGGTAACATCTTCTTCAAGGAAAGAAGGAGATGCATGGAATCCTGAGAAGGATCGAAGAACCTCGATTCATCGACACGTACACGAGTCCTTTTCCCTTTCCCCTCACTTCTATTCCTTACTCTTCCCATTCCTTCTTTCTCACTCTACCGTTAATCTTCTTTCCTTTGGATGCGGCACACAACCTCTCACATCGAACTCGCTGATGACGTCCCACGAGAGATCGCAAGCCCTGCGACGTGCTTACTTTCCCCTTATCTCTTTCTCTTATTTCTTGCCTTCCTCTTCTTTCTCTTCCTCCTCCTCCTCCTCCTCCTCCTCTTCTTCTTCTTCTTCTTCTTCTTCTTCTTCTTCTTTACTTCTTCGGCTCTTCTTCTTCTTTTTCATTTTAACCGAACTGCGATATCGCTGATTAGGAAAGTCTCAGATTTTTGGCACGAGCACGAACCTCTCGACAATCTCTGCCAATTTTTACTAAGACAGATGGACCACTTCTCTTTCTTTATCCTTTTTTTCTTTTTTTCTTCTTTTCTTTTTTCCCTCGTTTTCTCTTCAATCTCATTGAAGCCAGCTAGTTAGTTAAATGGATTTTTTTCTTTCTTTCTCTATTTTTTCTTCTTTTCTTTTATTGTCCTTTTCTTCTTCATTTTCTTCTTCTTCTTTTTTTGCTTTTCTCTTTTTTTTTCTTTTTCTTTTTTTTTTTTTGTTATTAAGGAAACGCAAAAGCAAAGTAAAATCTATGTAAATGGACGACTTTTATAGTCGTAATTCTTCTCTTTCTTTTCCCAAAAATGTTGTTCTACCAACAATGTTAGATTTCTTTTTTCTTTTCCCTTTCCTTTTTTTTTTCTTTTCTTTTTTACGCTATTTAATAATCGTCTTCTTCATTCAATTTTATTTTTATATTTCCCGCCTTTCTACGCGGCACGTTCCATGAGTCGCATCGTTAGAGAGATTTGACTTGTAAATGGCCATGCGAATTATCGTTTTTCTCCTCTTTCTTTTTCTCTCTCTTTCTCTATCTATCTATCTGTCTATCTATCTATCTATCTCTTTTCTGTTTTATCTTCTCCTATATTTCCTTTTTTTATTTTTTTCTTTTTTTTCTTTTTTTTTTTTTTAATCTATTTTCTTCGGTACACCACCGTATACGGGATGTATTATTCACGCTCGCAAACAGTACGGCCAGCTTCGTCTTTCCACGGATTCATTAGCTCTATGCAGAGTTGGGAAACAGATAGGATTATAAAACGAGGGAGTACTCTCTCTCTCTCTCTCTCTCTCTCTCTCTCTCTTTCTCTTTCTTTCTTTTCCACTTTCTCGCTAATCGAGTACGCGGTTCGATTAATTTATTATCCATTTGCCAACGGGAATGCGGTGAACCATGGAAGAAAAATAGTTCAAGAAACTGTGTGCGAGACAAAGATAGACGTAGAGAGATAAACGGAGAGAGAGAGAGAGAGAGAGAGAGAGAGAGAAAGAGAGGGAGTGAAAAAAAGAAGAAAATAGAGGAAGAAAGAACGATATCGGTCGACCGCGATGTAATCTCGCAAGGAAGCATAATTCTTCTCTCTTCTTCGAAAGTTTCGACTTTCCTTCTTTCTCCAGTTTTTCTTCCTTTTTTATACGTGCCATCTCGGCCGGAAAAAAGGGGCGAGAGCGAAGGTACGAGAGCTCGCCTTGGTATTTTCTCGTTATATAAAACGTCAAGAGTATTAAGGCCATGACGTAGTGTTGCGGCATAATGTTCTTCCTTTCATTCATATTCATTAAGTCCCACGACTCCAGTTGGCAGCTAGTGGTTCGCCATTTTACCGAAAAAAAAAAAAATAAAAAAAATAAAAAAACAAAGAAAAATAAAAGAAAAAAAAAACATAAAGAAGAGAGAGAAAAAAAGAGAGAGAAAAGAGAGAGAGAGAGAGAGAGAGAAATAAAAGGCAACCCCGTAAATTTAAATTATGCTACGAAGTAGAAATCAATGCGGTCGGTATTCACATTCGTCATCGTTTTCATGTTCGAAAGTTTGATATCGAGTATTCTGTACTACTCTTCTCTTCCAATACAATGGATATATATATACATATATATATATATATATATATATATATATATATATATATGTATATATATCACGATACATGTGTATATCAGAGAATGGATCAATTTTATATTGACAAATTTACCATCGATACGCATTTCTACGTTTATGACACTTTCGTCGGGACCGTATATATACATATACATATATATATATATATATATATATATATATATATATGTATATACTGGAATAGTTCATTATCCTTTATATTATAGTTGCTAGTATATCAATTCTATTTTCGAAAAATTTCTTATCAACGTAAACAATATATAACAATGAAACATCACAGTACATAATTATTTAACAATGATAACGTCAATTTCATTGAATACAGTGTCATTGCACTTGTAACGAGCCGCGGATTACATTTCAACAAATTTGTTATTAACGAAACTTTGTTACCAACCTCTCGTTAGTAGAATTAAAGGATATAATGCCATGAATACGAAAAACAAAAAAAGAATAAAAAAAACAAAATATATATATATATATATATAATTAGCGAATGACGATGCATGATAATGAGCTGTCCTTTAAAATTACAATGTTTCCGTGATGAACAAAAGTTTCAAACGTGATAACGATACGAAAGAAAGACTTTGTGTTCGACATAATATACATATTTATGTTACCCTTCAAAAAGCTATAGTATGAGCTATGAGAGATTGAAATGAGATAAAAGAAAAACAAAAAAGAGGAAAAAGAATAAAAAAAAAAAAGGAAAAGTAAAAAACAAGAAAGAAAAAAGAAAAGGAAAAAAGAAAGTAGAAAAGAGATAGTGAGAGAGAGAGAGAAAGAGAGAGAGAGAGAGAGAGAGAGAGAGAGTGAGAGAGAGAAAGAAGAAGAGTGGGAGGGAAAAAAAAGGCGGAACGGCAAAGCCGTGCCCTGAATTTTTCAACGATCCTGCTGCCACTGACGCAATTTTAATAGAGTCACTGGCCGGAGATAAAACTCACTCACTCTCTCTCCCCTTCTCTCTCTCTCCCTCTCTCTCCCTCTCTCTCTCTCTCTCTCTCTTTCCCTGTCTGTCTCTCTTTTTTTTCCTCTCTTGGTCTCTTTGCAGAACGAAATGGAGTGCGACGGAGTGGAAAATAGGATGTGCGATTTTCGAGGGCTAACAGGACGTTGAAAATGATAACGATAGTAATAGAGGGTGGGCCTCGCTAAGAACGATAACGGCGAACTGAGTGTACACCGGTATTCCGGCAACGATAAGAAACACGTGCCTTCCCATTTATTCTCCATTATTACCCTTGCGTTGAACACTTTTGGCGTCGATACTCTACACTCTCTCTCTTTTTTCTCTTTCTCTCTCTCCCTTTCTCTCTTATATATATATATATATATATATATATATATATATATATCGACTGTATCGTTCGATCGAAACGAGCAGATAGTCCACTTTAAGAAGCCAATATCCAGTGATTCGAAGCTGAAACAGCGTTACGTTTTAGACTCGTTCTTTTTCTTATTCTTCTTCTTCTTCTTCGTTTTCTTCTTCTCCTTCTTCTTCTTTGGCTACAATTTCCCAACGTATTACTCGCTATCATATATCTTTCTTTTAATGTCTATAAAATAGTACACGTTGCCGTCTTACATCATCTTGAAACTTACTAGATATTAACTTTCTACAATGGTACTTTTTTACTTTTCTTCTTTCCTCTCTCTTTCTCTCTCTCTCTCCTTGTATATATTTTTTGTAAATAAATTGTATATAACAAAATACTTATATATATATATATATATATATATATATATATATATAATAAATAATGTGTTATTATACGTTTAATAATATTTCAACATATTTTCTTTACATTGAGATAACTGAAGCTCTTTGATCGATGCATTACCTTTTCATTCATTTCTCTCTCTCTCTCTCTCTCTCTCTCTCTCTCTCTATCTATCTATCTATCTATCTATCTATCTATCTATCTATCCGTTGTGATAAAAAAGTTAGTTTATCTTCTTTTTTTCTTCTCTCCTTTCTCTTTAATAAAAATTTTCTTTCATATGTATATATATTCCATACATATATATATACATACACCCGCACACATGTACATCCAGGTACGTGTAAGCACCCTTACGTGTAAACTAGAAGAAGGCAGAAACTCGGGACAAGTTTTCCAGGTCATTACACAAATGCGTTCTCTCCGAAAGTAACGGGAACCAAAGCCGTAAGAAGCCGTACTCGAGATAGTCATAATGTTTGTTCTCTCTTGGCCAAATGGGAGGCAATGTGCTTTTAAGTCGTGGCCATGTTCATCAACGTGAATACCGCCTGCCATGGGAACGTGCTGGCGTACGCGCACCCTCACTCACAGTCATAGACACAGGGAACGTTTTCCGTTTTACGAGGAAGCTTGCCTTTCTCGCAACAGGTTTACGATCAGGCAAGCGTAGATTTTTAGTGGTATTTTTATATCCGGTTCGCATTACGACCGCGAGCTTTCGTCCTTTTCTCTCCCGGTTATACCCATCCCTTCTCCCCTGAAAGCCCCTTCGCCCCATCCCCACCATCCCTCTACACGATTGTATTAAAGAGGATCGTAAGACGGTAGAGTTCCTAGCTGGATTTTATTACCGTTTCCCTTTCTTATTACCCGCATTCTGAAAGCGTCTAAAATGAGAGTAAAATTTTCCATTCGTTTCTGATTTTTCGACACGAGAAAATTCTTCAATCTACGGAAGAATTATTCGAGAAGAATTTCTATTCACGATGGTTCATCGATCCTTCTTGTGGAACGAAAGAAAAAAAAACAAAACAAAAAAATAAAAGAAAAAAAAAAGACAAGAAAAGAAAAAAAGCAAGGCGACAAGATGTCTCTCTTAACGAAAAGAAATCATTCGATAGGTAACTTAATCTTAGGACTGAAAAGCAAGGAGTACAACAGGAGATACCTGCATTGCAGAGACTCATATGTCCGTAATATAACATAATAATTAATAATATTCATTATTCCAAATGATCAATCGATCCTTATTATTATTATTATTATTATTATTATTATTATTATTATTATTATTATTATTATTGTTATTATTATTATTATCATTATTGTTATTATTAATATTACCATTATTATTATTTTCATTACTTGTATTTTTATTATTATTATTATTATTATTATTATTATTATTATTATTATTATTATTATTATTATTATTATTATTATTATTATTATTATTATTATTATTATTATTATTATTATTATTATTATTATTATTATTATTATTATTATTATTATTATTATTATTATTATTATTATTATTATTATTATTATTATTATTATTATTATCTTGCATGCCTATTTTCGAAAGTGAAATCGCCGTGTAAAGATTTGTCGCCATGTTTTACGTAACGGCACTCTTATCATTATTTTACGTAATTGGACAAATAGAATATATATATATATTTTTTATTAAATGCATTTTCATCTTTCAATTTTTTAATCTTTTAATTTTGCAATTTTTCAATTTTTTCCCTCTTCTTTCGTATAAGTATTTCAACAAGTCTCCCGCCACGATTATAGACTCGGCTAAGTCGGTAAGGCAGAAAAAGTCTCTTAATTATGTTGACTTTTTTATATCGTTCCATCTTTTTTTTTTTTCTTTTTCTTCTTCTTCTTCTTCGTATATTCCCTTTTCGCTCCATACCCCCTTCCCCACCACGACCAACCACTCACCCACCCATCCGCTCCCTCACCATCATTTCAGTAATTATATACGTTGTTGTTGAAGAACCGACGTAGGCGAGGTTCGACAAATTTTCTTGATAATTAGATTAGAAATACGTCTATTTATTTTGTCCTTTCGTTTATCCGGTCTTTTGAAAGGGTTCAATGAATACCCTAGGTGTAGTGTATCGTAGTAATTTTATATTATCTATATATATACATATATATATATATATATATATATATATATATATATATATATATTATACGAGACGTTGTTGTGCTCCTGTAATGCAACAAATGTCTGTAACGGATGTAAAGCATGCATTCGCATAGTTAACGTTTATATCATCTCATATTTATATACCCATACATATATATTCATACCTATAATATGTTTACGTATCATATAATATATAAATATAAATATATAAGTATATAAATATATATATATATATATGTATATGTATATGTATGTATATATACGTATATACGTGTATACATATAAGCATATATATATATATGTATATATATATATATATTATATTTATATCAGAGCAACTTGGAATGACGATGAAAGAATTAAAGGAGTATTTCATAATTTTTCTTCTCGTATGTCTCGATTTTTAAATCGTTGTTTCTAATCGTTAAAAGCATTAGAAGTATCGTTTGCGTTGTTGTTATTGCTGTTATTTCTATGCACTGTATTTTTATATTATCGTCGATACTTTTTTACTTGGAATGTTGCTTGTACACACACATATACACGTACGAACACACAAAAATGCACTTTTCCTAATCGATATCAAAGGAATACTTGAATGATATCGACTTTTTCGTCGTTATATCTTTCTAACACGTTTCTTTCGCATGAAATCTTTCTCACATATCAGGAATGTCATTATCTCGTTTGATTACTCACACTTTTTAATTATTATTATTATTATTATTATTATTATTATTATTATTATTATTATTATTATTATTATTATTATTATTATCGATAATTTATTTAAGAGCTTGGTATCTCTTTTATTCGTGATCTATCGTCACTTTGCATGAAATTCCACGAAAAGAATTTATTTATACACTTATTATTTATCAAATGTAATTTTATTTCAACAAACACGCATGTTTTCTTTTTTCGTTTTTCAGATGAAAGCACTTCCTTCGTTTCGATGGCCAGTCTCGCACGACCCGTTCGTTCTTTTTTACTTTCCTTTCTTTGGAAGTACACACGAACAACATTTATTGATTTGACTGCACTGAGCGTTTACGTTTGATTTTGCGAGAGATACAACATCGTCAATTCAAGTAACTTAGTCGTAGATACATACATATATATATATATATATATACATACATATATATATATATATGTATATAAATATTAATACATATATATCATAATGAAATTGTTATCATATTGTTGTTTAAACATTCTTAGTGATTGCGTAAGTATGCAGCATAGACATACGTTGAAATTTGCATGCCTTTTAAGAAAATGTGAAAAATAATAAAACACGTAAGTAAGTAATGCGTACTTGATTAGTACGAAAGTAAATAATTAAAAAAAAAAAAAAAAAAAAAGATAGAAAAAAAAAGAGTTGTAGAGAGATGGATCTCTTAATCTCGGCTCGCACGTCGTCTTTTATTTCAAGAAAATGATTTCATCAGTCAGACATAATTCTTTGAAAAATGTCGAGATCTAACAATGAATTGGTCGTTTATCAACAACGAACGTAATTGCTCGGGCTTCGGGGAACATCCTTCAAAAACATTGATTGATATCTTTCTATCGAAGTAATTTTCCTACGCAAAATGTGTTATAAAACGCGTCTAGATACGTAAATAAACGTTCGAAGAAAGTTCTTAATATCGTAGGTATCGCTCTTCTCTCCGTTGTTATTGACATTCGTTTGAGTAATTTTCAAACGCGTAATATCCCGAAATGTATTTCGCAAAAATATCAGACCGTCGTCGATGACGAAGGACGTAGACAATATTCGTGTGGTAACTACGATATTCCGTGAGTGAAAAATATTTTCATTTCGTTCTGTACATCTCTCTCTCTCTCTCTCTCTCTTTCTTTCAAATCGATATTTTATTACGATCCCTTGCTGTCGATGTAATTCGTGAAATAGTAAAAAATTCATCCGAGGTATACAATTCCGACGATAAATTTGAGATACGATTGTAATAATACTATCTTCCAATTTGCAGGATAACGTTTCAAAATAGTTCTATTTCTCGTCTTTTTTTTTTTTTTTTCTTTTTTCAATAAAAATTATTCGATATAATAATTTAATATTTCCTTTTTTCTTCTTTTATTTCGATCTTTTCTTCCATACGAACGCGTATAAATTTCGTGTCAATTCCGATACTTCGCTTCTCTTTTTTTTTTTTTTTTTTTTTCTCTTAAACAAAGAAATTGAATTTTTCGAATGTCATTTCGAAAACATACATCTTGAGAGAGTGTGTTTTTATTTCGAAGAAAATACATAAACGGATTAGAATTTTCTCGTTTCTCAAACACTGAAATACCATTTATAAAAAGAAAAGAAAGAAAGAAAGATAGAGAGAGAGAGAGAGAGAGAGAGAGAGAAAGAGAGAGAGAGAGAGACGTAAGGTGATAGAAAGATAAAAGAAAGATAAAACGCATAATCGTCGTCGATTTAAAGTTCGTCCTGGCAAATACGAAACAATAGAGAAATTAATTTGTCGTCGAACGGGCCGGGAGAATACAGAGAGATCTGAATGAAAATTTTGATCGAACTCGCGCTCGACCAGCTGGAAGATTTTAAGCCAATTGGATTGTATTTTTAGTACCACCGAGATGGACCGTGGAACCTATCGACCAGGATGCCGTTGTAGGTCACGGCGTCTCCATTGCCTGTCAGGCTGAAGGATTCCCCATTCCGACTGTGACTTGGAAGCAATCTATCGGTAAGTCACGACTCCTTAAAGCTGGAATCTCTCTCTTCCTCTCTCTCTCTCTCTCTCTATCTCTCTCTCTCTCTCTCTCTCTCTCTCTACCTGTCTCGCTTCTATATCCTTGTAGTGAAAAACGCCCTTCTTCTTATTTCTCTCTCTCTCTCTCTCTCTCTCGCTCTCGCTCTCGCTCTCTCTCTCTCTTTCTCTCTTTCAAGTGTCACGAAGAACTTGAAGACTTGACTAGAAATCGGGCCAACTTCAAAGCTGAATTCCCTCTGCCCATCCCCTCTTCCTCTACCTCATTTTTCATCTTTAACAATTACGTAGATGAAGAACTTTCTCATTCTCGTTTTCAGTGCCCTTCTTTTCCTTCTTTTCTTTTTTTTTGTCTTTCCTTCTTTCTTTCTTTCTTTCTTTCTTCCTTTCGCAAATTTTTCCTCTTCGTGATTGTTACATACATACATAGATATATACGTACACGTTACAATGAGAAGTAATAACGATTCATAATCCTTTAAGTCTCCCTTTTTCATCAAAAAAAAAAAAAAAAGAAAAAAAGAGAAAAAAAAAGAAAAAGAAAAAAAGAAAAAAAAGGAAAAGAAATCCCAGTTGACGCGTTAATATTTATCCAACCCAGTTATTTACATTTCGTCAAAATTAACTTCGTCTTATCGAAATTGAATGTTCAATTTCTTTGAATCTTTATTTTTCATCTTCATAAACGTCAGATAATGTAGAAAAGAAAAAATCGATACAATATCTATATACTTTCTTCGTTTATATATATATATATATATATATTTTTTTTTTCCTTCTCTTTATTTTAACTCTTCCTTTCGACTCTTTATTTTATTTCATCGAGTTCGAGTAGTCTAATAACTTTGGATCGGCCTTTATGGCGATCGAGTTTGGCGTCTGTCCGATATAAAATGGCTTTCATTAAGTTACACCAGGTGGTAAGCGAACGAAGAAAGGTAAAGAAGAAAAGAGTAAAAAAAAAAAGAAGATGAAAAAAAAAAGAAAAAAAGGAATGACAGAAGGGTATGGTTCACGATCTATCACGAAATTCGCTGATCGGCCATTCTCAGCAGTTTTTCATTCAGCTCGAAATAAGCCGTTCGGCTGACAAAGCGGCTGGATAATTAGTTTCATCAATACGTTGATCGTCGACATGATATTTCATCGATAGCTAAATTGCCTTCGTTTTTATTCCTTTCTCTTTCTCATGTAACGAAGAAAATCGTTTCGGAGAGCAATATACTCCTCTAACCTGCTTTGTCTTTTCATAAATATTTTCTTCCTCTTTTATTTCTTTCTTTTTCAATATTTTCTATTGGCTTTGAAGAGAAATCAAAGCGGTGAGTATAAAAAAAAAAACCGTTCGATTAAAACAAAACAAAAAAAAAAAAGAAGAAAAGGGGAAAACAAAAAAGGAAGTAGAAAAATATGAAAATAAAGGGGAAAAAAAAAAAGAAAAGAATGAAAACTTCAAGTCCGTCTCATGAATCGTTTAAGGAGGATATCGAAATGTTGCTTTTTTTCTCTTCCTCCTTTACTACCCGGCCTCCCACCGCCTCATCCCACCTCCATCTTTGGATTACGCATGTATATACATACACATTTATATATGTATAATATATACGAAGATTCGAAATAGATACTCGAAGGCAAAGAGGATGTTAAAGGAGGAGAGGATGTTAAATCGCTTCGATCTACCGTGAAGGTATGCGAGCCACGCGAATACTAGCTTCCTTCGACGAATTGCCTGATTCAAGAGAGGAATCTATTCGTATCCATTATACATTCGTTGCATAGGTATCACGATTCCAATCTTATTGTACATACCAAGCTATTCCTCATTCCTTGTAATTCTTATATCAATTATTATATTTCCTTAACTTTTCTTTGTTTTTTCTCGATATTATCGATCGAGTTCGCTTATCGTAAAATAAAATTTTAATATATATATATATATATATATATGTGTATATATGTGTGTGTGTATTATATTTATAATTATATACTTAAAATAAAATTAAAAAAAAAATTGTTTAGGTTATTATTAATTAATATAAATAATAAAGTATATTTTATATATTTTAATATAAATAAAATATTATTAAAATCAATGAATCGTATTCTCGTCGTGTTCGGAACGATATACAATGAAAAATCACATTCAAATTTGCTTTTCCCTGGATTTAATTTAAGATAGAAATTCAAATTTCATAATGACGGCACAGCGATCGTTACTATAGTATGAAGGAAGGGTGTTAAGTATGAGGATGAGGATGAGGGTTAAACGTGTCCTGTCGAACATTTAGGTGAAACACCAGGCGACTATAGGGAGCTAGGATATAGCGGTACGGAGGGAGCAGGGGTTGCCGGAAATGGGTCCTTGGTGATTCCACGAGTATCAAGAGATCATGCCGGCTCCTATCTATGTCAAGCGAGCAACGGTATCGGACCTGGGCTCAGCAAGCTCATTCGCCTAACAGTTCATGGTAAAATATTCACATTGCCATTGAGTTATATCACTGGTTACCTATACCTACGTCAATTACCAAGATACATCTTCAGTATAGCAGAGATATTCCTGTTAGTTTATTTTATCAATAGAAACTTTCCATCTCCGTCTATACATACGTTTCTTCTTTTTGTTTTTCTTTTTTTTTCCTTCGTTTGTTTTTTTTTCTTTCGTTTTTTCTTTGATCGAAGAAAAACATTCGAAGGAAAGATAATCGTATATTTAATTTTGTTTAAATGAATAACATTTAAAACGGTATTAGATATTTGTTTCTAATTTTATTGTTAATTTTATTATCGATCAACTACAAAGGACATTATGCGTAATTGGTCTGATGCTTTGGCAAACAGCGGGTCCTCAGGTGACAGTAAGGACAAGGCAGGAATCGGTGAGAAGAGGAGATAGCGTAACGCTACGATGCGAGGCTGAAGGAGACGCTCCTCTTGATCTGAGCTGGCGTGTGCGTGACAGCAGGGTCGATCCTAATTACGACGTTAGGTGCGTATCGAAATTAATCATGCGCAACCCTACTGAGAGAAACCTGTAACACCCGATGCATGATAATATATAGTCTGTGACATTTCGATGAGATGATGATGATGAAGGAGGACGGAAGTGAAATTTATCCGTTCATGTTTTGTATTTTTTTTCTTTTTTTTTTTGTTAAGTTAGCCCTATTAAATAGATTGAACGTATAATTTGAAAATGATGATGATGATGATTATTATTATTATTATTTATTTATTTTTTGAAATTCTTATTCATCGTTGTATTGAACCGATTAGACGGTTCATTGTCAAATTTAATCCATCTCTTTTATTTTTTAAGAAAGCTCTTAACTGTTGTGAATGTTTTTAATATCAATATTTATAATTAATATCTTGGATTTTCCTTTTTTTGTTGTTTAGATACAACATAGAAAAGAACGTAGTAGCCGGTCGCGTTCTTTCAGAATTGAGAATCATGCAGGTAAGCCACATGGACCGTGGCGATTATATTTGCGTTGCCGGCAATGCCTATGGTCACGCTCGTGCCACCATCCACTTGCTTGTCCAAGAACCACCAAACTTTCCAAGGAATTTGCATGTGGCCGAACAAGGAAGCCGTTCGATCCTGTTAGCATGGTCGTCGCCTCAAAGCGATCAAGATGCGAGTCATGCGAGTTCACCTATCACCAACTATATCGTCCAATACAAAGAGGCTCAGGGTGAGTTTTCGTATGATCGATAAAACGATCGTAAAATATCAATTATCTTCATCATTATATCAAAAAGATCTAACATTATCGATTCATTATTATTCATTCAATTATAAATTTTTCTACGATCCTTTCAAATTTTTTTTCCTTTCTTTTTTTTCTTTCTTCCTTCGCTTTTCGAACTCGTTTGAACGAATTATTAATACCATGATACGTACGTGTATATATAAACAATATATAAAAAGATATATATATATACATGTATACATACACATGTATACATACATGTATACCTTTGTGTTCATTGGTATATCAATAGCTTCGATCGTACAAGAACAACGAATAACAATGGTTAAGTATTGCCTGTGTGTTTGCATACGTTATTATTCCGCAATAATTAATTAGAATAGTAAATGCTTTCGAAAGTCAACAGGACGGGTAATTGATACGCATGCGTACGTAACAATAATATACCCACTATTTCGTAGAAAGAAAGAGAGAGAGAGAGAAAGAGAGAGAGAGATAAAGAGAGAGAAATATCGATAATTATACAGTTTATCGTAGAAGGTAATGAACATACCAGATATCTTTCATTTTAAATGATACGATCAAATATCTTCGATCCGATATGTTTTTATAAAGATTCATCTGAAATAAAAATTCTTAAATTTTTAAGGGAAAATTTAATATTTATTGGAGCTAATTTTATAAAGGTCACAGTTATTAAAGATGCTGAAAGTCATAACAATATCTTTGTCTCTCTTTTTTTTTCCTTCTTTCTTTTTTCTTTTCTCGAACAGAACTCAATACTTCAAATCTAAGAGAAATTCATAGAGAATATCAATGCAAATTCAATAAGCTCTTACCTAAAAAAAAGAGATTTCGTTATGAAACAAATACATTTGGTGTACCTTCAATATCGACATTTATATCAATTGTTCAAGTTTATGAAGATAATGATCATATCATTATAATACTATTATAATAATATATAATATAATACCGTAGTACGAACACGCGACAAATCACGAATCATAAGTGCCATGCTATGCCGTACCATAGTTTAACTGTGGCATAGACATAGTAGAGTAATTTCGTTTAATATTCTAAGCTTCATCATTTTATTCGTGCATGATAAGTGACTCAGTGTGATCTCCTTCCACGTAATGTCCTTTTGTGGGAATATCAGTATTGCAATTTAGTGTACGGACTTGTTCATGTATATATATATATATCTCTCTCTCTCTCTCTCTCTCTCTCTCTCATAGTTCTCTTTACATAGTAAGAGATGAAAGTCTGATAGGATAGAGAAGGAAGAGGATGAAACGAGCGATAGATGCTGAAACGGATGAGATTATAGAGCATAATATTCTAACCTATCTAACGCCGTGTGAGATCGACGAGGATTTATATGCCGCATGAATGCGTCCGGGAGTCGAATGAGACGGAGATTGAGACTCGATCAGGTTATTCTCTTTATCTTTTTTGTCTTTTTTATTTTTTCCTTTCCTTTTTCTTTTCTTTTTTTTTTTCAATTTCGATTAGATTAGAGATTATCTCGGTTTCAATAAAATATCATTTTCTTTTTTTTCTTTTTCTTTTTTCTTTTTTTTTTTTCTTCCCTTCACTTTGAACTACGCAAATTAATGTCATTGGTCTCCTTTCATCGATCATTTTTTTCGACCCATTTATATATATATATATATATATATATATATATATATATATATATGTAATTAATTATTTTCATCTATTGATAGAAATTTCGTTTAATTTTCTCCACTCTTCAATGCGTTTATTTATTCAGGAACAATAATAATATATATTGTTCATTAATATATGTAACTCGTAACAATCTCGTTCAATGAGAATATATGCTATATATATATATATATATATATATATATATATATATATATATATATGTATATGTATATGTATATTTAATACGAAGAAAAATGTAATTACTAAAATTACGTGTAGTAGAACTCAATTTTACCATTTTGACGAGACAATAGCGAACGGATATATAATACCAGATGTATGATATGTACCTACATATGTACATCATGATATTTTACAACGATTCTCGATTATTTGAACGAGATCCGAACGTATAATAATAAAAATTTTCAATTGTACTTTTCATCCACTCTTTTTTTTTTTTTTCTTTTTTTATGTCATTAAATATATGTATATATATACATATATATGTGTGTTCATGTTTTTTCTTTTTTACTTCGCAATGTAATTTTTCGTTTCAACATGTGAACATTATGTGTTCAACATGTGAAATTCGATCAGAAACGTTCTAAATTTTAAAACTCGTGAATTTTGTTAAAGTAAAAATGACTAAAGCAAATATACTGAATTCCGTATCCTTTCTGGCGTTTTCATGCAAAATCTTTGCAAACTGTGAAAAACGTTAGTTCCGTTCAACCTTATTTTTTGACGAAATAATTATTTTCTTTAAAACGTAAATCTTTAGAGCGTAATATGTCCATTAATTTTAAATAGCATCATTTTGTAATCGATCGTAACCCTTATCCCTTTTTCGTGTAAACGTCGTGTAAAATGATTTTGATTTGATACGTGAAAGAAAAAGAGAAAAGAAAAGAAAGATAATGAACAAGAAAGCGTCACCGATTATGGCCAATGTTTACCAACGAACCTAGTCTGATTATTTTATTCATTTCATTTATTTTTTTTTATCTATTAATTAAAATGCTTTTAAAATCGAAATTCGATTTCGAGTTCTTCCTCATTTTATAAAGGACTCGTCTGGCTTAGTTCGATTAACTTTTCTCTCTCTCTCTCTCTCTCTCTCTCTCTCTCTCTCACTCTATCTATCTATCTATCTATCTATCTATCTATCTATCTATCTATCTTTCTCTTTCTCTTTCTCTTTCTCTTTCTCTTTCTCTTTCTCTTATTCTCTTATCCTCGTCTTCACTCTCTCGAGCGATTTAATTAGAAATTTACTTGCTTAAAGAGGAAATAAATAACTACGGTATTTACCGGTGGTGTGGGCTTTTCCCCCCAAAGTTAATTGATATTAAGACGGCACAATTGAAAGGCGAACTCCGAAGGGGCGACATAAGAAGCCGACCCGCGTAGATTCGTCTTCGGAGTCCTGGGAAATGAAGTACGTTTAATTACACTTCCATCAGAGTAAAGACGCTCTTGGCGACGAAGTTATTCGGATTCTGTGCTACGTATTCAAAAGAGAGAGAAAGAGAGAGAAAGAGAGAAAGAGAGAGAGAGAGAGACAGAGATTTCGTAAAAGAGAGAGAGAGAGAGAGAGAGAGAAAAAATACGATCGAAGCTTCTCGTTCAACGATCCGAAGTAATCCGATAAAGGTTTATCGTTATCTTTTTATAAATGATCGAAATAATGTAGCTTTACGATATTATGCATGGTAATAAAAATGTAACGATAAATTCTGGATTATATAAGCGAAAAATCGAGAAAGGGATGGAGGAAGAAGAAAGAAAAAGAAGAAAAAAAAAAAAATAGGAAAAGAACAGAATTAACGTTGGATTGTTTCAACGGTGATATGCGTAAATTTCTAAGCGTTCTTGTTGCCTTTTGCTGGAAAGACGTGTGGCATGAACACAACACGCAGAAGCTGGTAGCAGGAGACAACACGGTCGCTCTGGTATCACCCCTAAAACCCGCTACCACCTACCACTTTCGAGTGCTTGCGGAAAATCACCTTGGAACATCAGCGCCAAGCGACATACTTCATGTCAGTATCAAATCAACGCACCATACATATGCATACGTATACATACATACACGTATACATATATATCTACATACATATATACACTTATCAGTAATATCGTATAAAAGAGATACATACGTATGTACGTATGTATGTATGTATGTATGTATGTATGTATACATACACCTTCTACATATTTTCGTTTGTACTACAATAAAAAAGAAGGTTATGTTTTTCCTCGCGGCTGTTATCAACGACACGGGCGTCGATCGTGGTTCCATTTTTTTCATAAATATCAAATACATGCCGCTATCACTTCGGCATGTCCAATGCAGACGGAAAATTCCAATGGCCGATTGCTCTTCCGAAAACGCGTAGAATTTCAATAGGAAAGGTCAAGGACCTCTGTAGTCGTACCTTATGCAACATATTTTTCAATGAGTAATAAATTGTAAACATATTTTGCAATGAGTATTTAAATTGTGAAAATTGTAGGAAAAACATGAAGGGTCAATGGCTTACGATTAATGTACGATTTTTTTTTTTTTTTTTCTATTGCGAGATATTAAATAAATATATATTTCATTTAATTCGTTTCCAAATGAATTTTCACTTCTCATTCGTATGATAAATAATATATAATATCGTATGAGAAATAATGGATATTGAAGTTTCTCGGAATGATAATATCGGTTATTGATTTTATTTAAACCCAAGTTTGTAATACGATTTGGAATATGTTGAATGATATTGTATTTTTTTAAATGTCTCATTGATTTTTTGTGGTTCTTGATACATTTCACTTGGATGCAGGCACAAACGGACGGCGAGGTTCCAGGAGGCCCACCTAAGCACGTATCTGTCGAACCATTGGGACCGCAACAACTGAAGATTACTTGGCAACCACCAGATCGATCTCTCTGGAACGGCGAGCTTCTCGGATATACCATCAGCTATACCAATCTCGGGTATCGTTATCTCCTTACCAGTGCTTAGGAATAGTTTCTAGTGCACTTCGTAGTATCCACTATGTCGGTTAACGGAAGCCTTTCTCGTACACGACCATGTACCTACTTAAGTCCCAATCGATTAAACGGATTTTACGATTAACCGCAACAGGATCAATAAAGTAAATCCTATTATAGAACGATCGTTTATCGATCATAATTAAATCATTTATTGGATAATACATTATTTCGATATAGTTTGATAACTGATCTTCTAAATTTCAGATTTTATTTAATAATAGGTATTCTAAATTTTCGATTATTATGAGGGAAATATCTTTTCACGTTTTTTCTCTCGTCTATTTCTTTTTTCTTTTCTTTCTTTCTTTTCTTTCCTTTTCTTTTTTTGGCTCTTTAACTTTTCTTCTTTTCTTTTTATACGACTATTAAAAATTATAAAAAAGAATATTAGCTCGCGATATATATTTCGATTTCTTATTACCTCGAATAATTTCAATTTCGTTGATACATACTTGATACTTGAAACTTGAACAAAAGCTCTCGTAACTTTACGATCGCTCGTAACTTTACGATAAATGAAAAGTTAAAAACACGATGGAAATTGAATTTCTCTCGTGGAAGTTGTGTATATTATTATCGTAACCATCTCGATCGATAAGTTATTCACTTGGCAATCGTTCAAAATCAAAGGAATTAGTTCGGTGGTTAAAACAAAAGAACGTTGAAATGTACAGCTAGAAGGGCACTTGAATAGGGTTTCCTTTTGAAATGATAAATCGTTCTGTTGGATAGGTGAGTGGGTGGGATGAGAGAAGAGTAAGGGGAAGGATGGAGAAGGGTATAGGAGTGGGGGGGGGGGTAGATGAAGGAGAGGTACGGCTACTTTTTATCACGTATAAGAATCGACGAAGATGCTTCCTTCGAGATCTGAAGCTCGAAAACGAGCAACGTCTACAAACCCACGACGTCGTTCAGCTTTGAATGGCTAACGAGCTTTTTTATCTGCTTAATTATTGTAACTGGAAAGCCGCCAAGACGATCTCTGCTTCTGAACTTCTGAAAATGAAGGTTCTATCTCTCTGCCAGAGTGGGCACTTGGAAAGTTCTGCCATTAATAAGCTTGTTCGAGTAATCATCCGTCTTGACGCGTATGGATCACTGTTTTTCATGCTGGAAGAACTGGAAAACGTTATTTTCTCTTTCGTTACACTCGACGAAGGAGAGGAAAAAGGATAGAAAGAAGAAGAGGAAGAAGAAGAAGTTGAAGAAGAAGAAGAAGAAGGATCGGAAAACACGTTACGGCTCGTTAACAAGCAATATTCTAGGTAGAAAGGAAAAGTACGAGAAGGGAAGTGTAATTGTGGGAAGGGTGAGAGAGAAAAAAAAAAGAAAAAAAAAAAAGGAGAAAAAAGAAAAGGAAAAAGAAAAAAGATAAAAAGAAGTGAGGAGAGATAAAAACCAAGGTGGAAACGGATTTAAAACTCGAGAAAGAAATGGAATCAATTTTAATAATACATCGAAAGCTTCATCGTTCGTGGTTATTCGTTCTGAAGAGTTTTAATCATTGGTTCCTCGGATGAAAATAATTGAATCACACTATCTTGATCGAAACATTGAATATACGAATGCATTGTAATATAAAGAGGCCCTATGCGTGAATAAGTGTAATATAGTATGATATACTATAGATATTATCGATTGCTTTATGTTTCCAATCGTATTACTCGTAATACAATTTTTCTTATTCGTACTCGATAGTGGTACTTGGTAGAGAACGCGCGAGCGTTCTTCTTAACAATGAAAAGAAATGGGAGAGGAACGTGGAAAGAGGGAGAGATTTACTAAACCGAGGAAAGAAAAAAGAAAAAAGAAAAAGAAAAAGGAAAAAGAAAAAGGAAAAAGAAGAGAAAAGAAGAGAAAAGGAAAAGAAAAAGAAAAAAAGAATAATATCCATTATGGTGTAGGATGTGAAAAGGAGGCGAAAAGGGGTGGGGAGGGGCGGGAGGATTGCCATTTCTCGTTCCAGTTTGTTGTAAGATAGCTCGAGGCGTTTTGAAAATCTGCGTCTTGCGCCTCGTTTTATCTTTCCAGACCAATAGACAACGTTCCCCCCAATGTCATTTTATTCCAGGGTAGATGATCAATCGGTGAATACAACGCGTGTGGGTATCACAGGAAACGGCGACGGTTCCTACGATTACAGACTAACCGGTTTACGAAAATACACTCAGTATAGTATAGTGGTGAAGGCGTTCAATAGCAAAGGAGATGGCCCTGGTTCTGATTTAGTCATGGCACAAACCTTTGAAGATGGTAAGTAAACGTACTATTTTATATACCCTTTTGTACTTTATGTTTATATTTCTTATTTCTTATATTTATCCATAACAATCTTCCTGGTTCCTCGTTTATCCATAATCAACTTCGTTTTTCTTTTTGTTTCTCTCTCTCTCTCTCTCTCTCTCTCTCTCTCTCTCTCTCTCTCTCTCTCTCTCTCTCTCTCTCTTTCTTTCTCTTGTAACTTTTGTCTTCTTTCCATTCAAAGTATTTAAAAATATTAATATATACGTGACATATTCCTCGTCTTTACATACTTAAGTGATCATTACACGAATATGCGTATGATATTTCAAAATTTAATAAAATTCATAAAAGAAAGAATGAAAGATGCATTCAATACCTAGAATTATTACGCGAAATTCATAAATCTGAAAAGCATAAAGCTTCACGGGGAAAGAATCTCTCGTAAAAAAATCGTATTACCGAGGAGATAAAGAAAAAGGAGAAGATAGTGATAGACGGAGATAGAGATAGAGTGTTAATAAAAAAATTCCAACATATTAGATATACAATAAACTCGGACGCAAGCAAATCTTTTTCTTTTGTTCTCTTTTTGCTCTCTCTCTCTCTCTCTCTCTCTCTCTCTCTCTCTCTCTCTCTTTCTCTTTCGTAGAAGAGTGGTGGATGGGGGAGGAGAAGGGGGGTGGGGCGAAGAGACCGAAGAGAATTATTATTCATATTTTTCTCATTTTCTCGTTTGAACATATTTTCGTCGAATTGAAAAATAAAGCTAGTGCCGGACGACAATTTTCGATATATTCGTCTTTTATACTCGTTCGTCGATACCTTTCAAATGGAATTTATTATAATCGATATAATATATTATTCGATGTATTAATAATTACGATGAACATATATGATTTTTATTACACAATTGGATTATATTAAAACTTTTTATCTCGAATATTTATAATCATTTGAAAATTTATCGTTTTAATGATCGGATATTGATTTTCAATCTTATCAATGAACGAAGAAAAAGAAGTATAAATGGTAACGACAATAATAGCAATAGTAATATAACATCCAAAAGATCTCATGTATCAGCTCGTAAATCTCAGATGTTCGTAAACAAGTATCTAACGATCGAATGAACCTCTTAGCGATCGTGAGAGAAGAAGCTTCAGGTAAAATGTCACTTGGATCAGGTATTAAGGGAAACGTTTTGTCCGATCATTCATTATTGTCCGGTGTACAGATTTCCCTTGTATCGATATCGTCTCGACGATGAACATCATTCTGGGAACACGTAAGGATATCGTGGATAAGATAACGTTCAATCACAATTATATAGTCTAGCTGTCCTGATTTTTTTTTCTTTTTTTCTTTCCCTCTCTCTCTCTCTCTCTCTCTCTCTTTTTTTTCTTTCTTTTTTCTTTATAGACATACAAAAATTAGCAGAGAATTTTATTACGTATCCACAGGTATTATATTCCATTAACGTACGTTTACAAACATTCATTCCCCCGTAAATCTCTTTTCAATTTGATTTCGATAAAGCTTTAGCTCGAACCAACTTGAAAAGCATCAAAAGAAATTCTTACTTTATTCGAAGAAATCGAATCTACTTTTCCGATAATACCACTCCTCCGATATAAAACGATACTCTATCCGAACGATAAATTTGTCTAAAAAGGAATCAACGATATACGTGCACGCACTCACTAGAGAGAGAGAGAGAGAGAGAGAGAGAAAGAGAGAGAGAGAAAGAGATACCGACAAACAAACAAAGAAATAGACCGACTAATAGAGAGAAAGAGAGAGAACAGAAAAAAAAGAACAAAACAAAATCACGCATGTAATAAGTAAGTAAGTAAGTAATTATGTATACAACACAAAGAAAAGAGAAAGAATAACTCTGTTTTGCAAATGGGTCTGCTTAATTCCAAGAGTTTATCTTTCTCCAAAGGTGGAATATTGTTCTAACGGAATGGATAATTATATGCGCGGTTTCCACGTGTCCCGGAATAAAAACTTTGAATTCTCAGAAAACTCATTGGGCATTTCAAGTAGACGCTAACTTCCTACGACGACCCCTTGGAGCCTTAAACCCTCTACTTTTATATCTTTTCTCGTTTCCTCATTTTCCTTCTCTCTCTCTCTCTCTCTCTCTCTCTCTCTCTCTCTCTCTTTCTCTCTCTCTTCTTTTTTTTTTATCTTCACACACTTCTTACTTCCTTTCTTCTCGTACATTTTATATTACCATCGACTGTTCGAATTTTCGGAACAATTTCCCTTATCTGATTTGATTATATTAATAATTATTCGCCGTATCGTTCGTAAAAGTTTTCAAACGAACTACCCCATACTACCCCATACTCCCTGAATCCCCTTCCCTGTTCTTTCTCCTTCATCCACTTGTTCTCTATAGAAGGAGGAAAAGGGAACAAGGAGGACACGGAAGGGTGGAGGGTGAAAGTACAGTAAAGGTAGAGATGGGATTCTATTAAAGTTGTAACTACCGGCGACGTTACCGACTACCACGATACGCCCGCGAGCGTTTACGTTCTTAGACGTTGCACGGTAGAAAGCTTGTTCTCGTAGATTTAACCCCCTCCGCCCCTCCCTCGTCTCCCCTTCTCAATCTCTATCTCTCTCTCTCTCTCTATCTCTCTCTCTCTCTCTCTCTGTCTGTCTTTCTTTCTCTTTCCCGATTTCAAGCTCACTCCTTTCCTTTAGACTATATATACATCTAGATCCAAGAGCGTTTTGTTAAAAGGATTCTAATTGAAAGTGATCTTGCTCGTTGAAGTTACCGTACGATACTCCTTTCGCTCTCTGACCGATCGTTCCCAGCTGACTTTGATTTTTGAATTCAATAAAATTTGAACCATTTTATACTTGGACTATACACCTTCTTATCTACTTAACTTTCTTAAAAGATCGTAATAGTAAAGTTGAGTAAAAGAGATATCGATTGACAATAATCTTTTGTTTTCTTCTTCCGTATTTTTCTTTTTCTTTTTTCTTTTTTTTCCCCTTTTTTTTTTTTTTTTTCTTTTTTTTTTTCTTAATAAAACTTTCGTCAATCTTGTCAGAGATTACTTCGCGTAGAATTTAATTTAGATCGATTTATCTTTCGACCTTTTCGAACTATACGCGTATGTCCATATAAAAGTATTCACGAGGAATAAGTTAAACTCACGTAAAAGTAGGAGGAATAGTACTAGTAGTAGTAGTAGAAGGAGGAGGAGGAGGAGAAAGAGGATCGTAGAGGTATAGAGGAAAATTTACGATATACGATTTGACACAGTTCCAAGCGCGCCACCGCAGAACGTGGCCTGCACCGCTTTGACCGGGCAGAACATTCAGGTGACCTGGAAACCACCACCTTCCGACAAAGTTCACGGGGTCGTGCAAGGATACAAGCTCCTGTACGAAGCAGCCAGCGGCGTCGCCTCCGAATCACAAACCGGTCGAGAAACGAAAATCAGTCATGCACTTAGCACGGTATTACATGGTCTAAGTCCTTACACGAACTATACCGTTCAGGTCTTGGCATATACCAAAGCTGGGGAAGGTGTCAGCAGCAGTCCTGCCTCTTGCACTACCGAGGAAACTGGTAAATCATTTGAAACAACTTTGTCCAATTAGAAAATCATTCATCGATCATCATCCGGTCATAAGTTTTGAATCATTTTATTTTCTTTTGTTTTCTTTCTTTTTTTTTTTATTTTCTTTTTTTCTTTTCTTTTTTCTTATTCTTTATTAAATTAATCTCAAACACTTATCAATCGAATAAGCCTGTTCATACGGAAATTATTCGTTGTCCGACCTATTAACTATTCCAAGTGTGTAATCTGAAATTGACTGCGGTAAAGTTTGCATAGAAACTACTCTTGAAACTGGCTGCTTTATCTATTCCTATATGCATATAATATCTGTATACGTAAATAACTTAGGAGAATGAGATCCAAGCCATATTATATTGTTTCTCTATGTACTAATCGTAATTATATAAGGTTGTCATGATCGTATTCGATTTATTTTTATTACATTGAACACGAAATTGCTTGTATAATAAAATGATTTCAACGAGTCAATGATAATATGTCCATATGTAGCTCCGGATGCACCAGAACGTGTTAAGGCTGTAGCAAGTGGCGAAGATTCAGTAGTAATATCTTGGCTACCACCTCGTCGACCGAACGGAGTTCTCACCAAATACACCGTTTTTATTCGAGTTTTGGACCAGGGCCAGGAAGTAAAGATCAGTAAGAGTCCGTTGCCTGCGCAGAACTTGCATCATGAGGTGACTGGTTTGAAGTTACGCGAGTCCTATGAAGCTTGGGTCGCGGCCTCGACTAAAATAGGCCAGGGTACTGGTACTCTGGCCATCAAACTTCAACCAAGCACTACTGGTAAGCCAGCCTCAGGCGTTTCTCGAGAACTTCCTTTGCGAAATACATTACTTACCTTAGAGAGAGAGAGAGAGAGAGAGAGAGAGAGAGAGAGAGAGAGAGAGAGAAAGAGAGAGAGAGAGAAAGAGAGAATGTCTTTAGACATCTTCACTCGAAGCTGACAAGTCTGAGAACAATCAACTTTTCTCCTTTTTTTTCTTCTTCTTTTTTCTTTTTTTTTCTTTTTTTTTTTTGTTTTTATTAACGAGTAACAAACTTTAAATAACTGTAAGAAAACATGTTCGGTGTAAACGTCTCGATTCTCTCTCAAAACTCAAATTGTCTATTTTATTTAGGGTTAACGTTAAAATTGACCTAAATGATAATTGTCAGACACGTTTT
Source organism: Vespa mandarinia (assembly GCF_050613455.1). NCBI lineage: Eukaryota > Metazoa > Arthropoda > Insecta > Hymenoptera > Vespidae > Vespa > Vespa mandarinia. The sequence goes on along the minus strand of NC_140818.1, from coordinate 7,414,716 downwards.
ATTGTTTTCTTTATTTTCTTTCGAAAGAAATTGATTCAATGACAATGATCAAATTTTGATATTATTTAAATGATAGAATGATAGATTTTAAAACGATCAAATAAATCGTACAAGTTTCATTTTTATCTTTCTATTTTTTTTCTTATCTTTTTTTTTTCTCTTCTATTAATAAAACAGAAGAGCATTTATATCGTACAGTTGTTCTTTTTTTTTTTTTTTTTTTTTTTTTTTTTTTACATACCATAACGTACCTATATATCCTCCGAAATATACTTCATAACTCATGTTCTCATGATATTGACAATGATTAAGCATTTTTCGCGAGACTTCGTCCACAACATATATTTTGCTCGCTCTCAAACTTATGATTAACGTTCATTCTTAACTCGTAACTTAACATTAACGTTCTATCCAAACATTACATTTACTCGGATAAATGACATTTCGATGTTCTAATTATGATCCTGAATCAATCAATCAATTGATTAATATCGTTCGATATATTATATCGATAGGAGATATTTAAAATTCATATTTTTGTCAATTGATATTAATGATGTGAATGTAAAATGAATGAGGGGGAAAAGAAAATAATAAAAAAGGGGAAAAAATTAATTCTTTCCCCTATCATTATCAGTTCCAGCTGCAATAATATCATTTGGTATTCCTATCGTGGTACCATGGAGAGTCGACGTTAATATGGCTTGCCTTTCGGTTGGAAATCCACGACCTACAGTCGAGTGGAGACGAGCTGATGTGAAGTTGCATCAGAAGTAAGTAGAGGCATACTTTTCGAGTCACTCTACCAAGCGATGAGCAAAGTTCTTGGCTCTAAAGTAATCCTTTAATCTTGTTAGCGGTTACCTCCAACTTCCGGCATTATTTTAACGGCCATTTTGCTATAGAAAATAACTTTGCACGTTACTTCGAAAGCCGTTAATGAAGCTGATGGACGGATAAAGAGAGAGAGAGAGAGAGAGAGAGAAAGATATATATATATATATATATAGAGAGAGAGAGAGAGAGAGAGAGAGAAAAACTGAAACGTATCGTCGTCTTATTAAGACAAACGTAAAGTTAAATTTGTTTGTTATATTTTTATTATTTCAGCTATGATTTAGGTCCAGATAATACTCTTACTCTGAGGAGCGTTCAAAGGAGTCACGAGGGCAATTATTCCTGCCACGTGAAGAACTCTCTTGGATCTGACGAGATCACTTACACATTGCAAGTGCAAGGTACGTAAGATCTTCGTTTTGAAAAGTTAGTGTAAGCGGATTTGTTATTTCGCTCTGTCGATTTCTTTTTTATCTTTTTTCTTTTTTTTTCTTTCTTTCTTTTTCTTTCCTTCTTTTTTCCCCTCGGTCTTCGAGAAAATCGTTCAACTTTGAAAGACAAGATATTTAAAAGGAAACAAAAAAAAAAAAGGAAATAGAAAAGAAGAAAAAAAAATCGATTCCCCTTAAGTCGACGTTGAAAATCCGTGCGTAATCGATGGAGAGAAGGAGAGTGGAAACTCGTTAAAACTTAAAGTTTAAGATAGTCTTCTTCTGCCAATACCAAGATGCATATACATATCCTTTGATGGTAATCTTAGTGTACATAAGAAACACTCGAAGGATTTTAAAGCTGAGCCATATCACTGAGGATAGGATCGTTATAAGCTTATGGCTCTTCCTTTTTCCACATAGCAAATTTTACACGTATAAAACAATAGAAATGTAATAGAACCGATACGTTCTTGAAAGACGAGTAATGGTATATTCTCTTGTCTAAAGTAAAGCATTCTAACGGACGCGACGAAATCTCGCCCGATTCGTATTCGCACAAGGATGGATTGAAGATTGTTGTATAGTACTAGTCGAGTCAAGTTGAGTCGAGTTGAGTCGAGTCGAGTCGAGTCGAGTCGAGTCGAGTCGAGTCGAGTCTAGTCGAGTCGAGTCGAGTCGGCATTGCTTTCCGCCCTTGTTTCGTCGTCGAACGTCGGACAAGTTCTAATTGGTAAACTTTATGCATAGTTCCGCCGACTCCGCCAACGCTTCTGGCAACCGGCACAACGACCGACGCCGTTCAGTTACAATGGAAACAGGGAGACAACGGTGGTGCACCCATTAAAGGATTTCTCTTGGCTTATCGTCGTGAGTTCGCCGAGTGGGAGGAAGTGCTTCTCGACCGCAGAGCCAGTACACATCTTCTCGAGGGTTTGCAATGTGGTACCAGGTATCAGTTCACTCTTGCTGCCTTCAATAAAATAGGCAGCGGTAGTGCTAGCAAAATCGAAACTGCTAAGACAAATGGCTCAAAACCTATACCACCTTCCAAGCATCATCTTGTCAAGACCAATCAGACATTTATCAATTTAGAATTAGCATCATGGCAGGACGGAGGTTGTCCGCTTCTTTATTTTGTTGTTGAATATAGAAGGCCACCTGGAGATTGGTTATTAGGTGAGTTAACAATGTTATATTCATTTTGATATGTCCTCTTCGAAAAGAGCTTTCCAGGAACTCGTCCGTGTACCTTTCAGTGTCCAATAATGTTCCACCCCAATTGAGATACACCGTAACAGATCTAGAAAGCGGAACGAACTACGAGCTACGTGTGACAGCTTACAACAATGCCGGATCCACCCAGGCCGAGTACTTGTTCACCACCCTGTCACAGAGTGGCAACATTCGGCTGCACGAGGACCAACCCCAGGAAGCTGAAAATACGCCCCTATATCTTGACGCTCACGTATTGGCACCGAGCGTCATTTCGGTTCTCGCTGTAATCCTAGCTGTTGGTGGCGTTTGTTTCTGTTTAAAAACTCGTAAGTATCGTTGAATTATTATTCTAATACCTATATAATAATACGAATTCTTTTCTATTTCAATTTCAATAGAATCTTTTCTCATTTCTTTTCCATTCTATTTTTATATCTTCATAATAATATATAGTATTATCGAATTTGTACATTTTATTCATTTTTATATTCTCTTGTTCTATTTGTTTTTCTTTTTCTTCGTCATTCTTAATAACGCCCGTTTCGATAGAGAGAATCGATTTGCGAACGAGTCAATGAGAAGTACTATCGAAGTTCATAAATCGACGTGTCGACAGGTTGACTGTATACGTACACGACCATCCCATCAGAAATTTGCATTAAGCCAGAGGGAATGCTCGGTAGTACTCTGCTCCTCCTCCTCCTCCTCTTCCTCTTCCTCCCTACCGTTATCCACTATCCAAGCCACTTGTCGCACAGACAAGAGTAACCAAATATCGAAGAGTCGTACTCCAATTACGAGAGAAAAAGAGGGGGAGAGAGAGAGAGAGAGAGAGAAAGAGAGAGAGAGAAAGAGAGAAAAAAGTACCAATAGCTTTTAAGAGTTTCTATCTCTCGGCGTCATTGGGATTTCACTTGAACGGATGGAAGTCAAGGAACGACCGAAGAATTTCTGTAAAACTCACTTGACTCTCTCGTCTCATCGGTTTTTACTTTAACCAGACGATGTAACATCGTCGATTCAACTTCGCGAATCTGAAGGAAATTTTTTCTTTTTTTTTTTTTTTTTCTTTTTTTCTTTCCACAATTTCACTAACTGTTATGAAAAATGAATTTAACACGTATCGAATATTTTCACGTCATATTATATGATTCATCCTAGCTTGACATATTCTCCAACTTTTTCATGAAATTCTAATTCACTCTAAATTTATATATATATATATATATATATATATATATATATATATATATATATATCGGATATATATATATATATATCCTTCTTGCGTATATCATCTTTTCTCTGATAGTTTCAAGGGACCTCTATAGGTACCTAATTATACATTACTTTGGTCGAGTTAAATAATGCAGTAGATTCGGCCGTAACTTCGCACCGTAAACTTTCCAACGTCAGTGCCTGTAATAGTTTCATGAGGGTTTTAAAAGCGTGGATGGCATATGAAATTAGAAAACACGATGGCGATATCCGTTTACGAGTACTTCTCTTTCATTTTCTATCTTTCTCTCTCTCTCTCTCTCTCTCTCTTTATGTGGTAAATTATATTTTTATATATCTAAATACATTATATCGACGATCATACTTTATAATTTCAGATCCGGAAAGATCAGGAGTCGTGAACGATCCAAATTCACAGACGCAGGTGGCTCTGGACAATAAACAAAATACCGAACAAAGGGAACAGTATTATGCGACTGTAAGGAAACCGGGACAACAATCACCACCCTGTCGTGAGGTGAGCGCCCTGAAACGAATACCAGAATATCCTGAAGACATTTATCCGTACGCGACCTTCAATGTGCCCGAGCAGGAAAATCCAACGCGACAGGCATTCTTCTACGAACGCAGCGAGACGATGCTTCAGGGCGCTCAAGTGAGTAAAAAATAATTGATGTTAATTTATATTAACATTGGATTTATATTAATGACTTATTATTATTATTATTATTATTATTATTATTATTATTATTATTATTATTATTATTATTATTATTATCGTTATTATTATTATTATTATTATTATTATTATTATTGTTATTTGTTTCTCGTTCTTTTTTGTTCTTCTTTTTTCTTTTTTTTTTCTTTTCGTTTTTTTTGTTTCTTTTTTCTTTGTTTATTGATTGTTACAGAACAAAAGATTTCAATGCGACGTGGATCAATACACAAAAGTACGTGGTAGGGCACGTCGCAAATCAAAATCGTTCAAGTC
>NC_140818.1:7402500-7405000 GCF_050613455.1 Vespa mandarinia | reverse complement strand
ATAACGGGTCTTCTTTTTCGAGCAAACAGCCATAAAACGCAACCTCACTTTAAGGATAGGTAGGATGCATTTATTTGAACGTGTATGCTGGCTGTGTGTGTGTGTGTGTGTGTGTGCGCGTGTGTTTATGATATTTAAATTCCTCCTTCTAACTTTTCTTTCGTTACAACGGATTACAAAAGACAATAAGAAAAAGAGTGCAAAAAATAAAAAAAGAAAAATTAAAAAAGGAGAAAAACAAAGAAGAAAAGTTAGAGAAGAAGGAAGATCGATGAAGAAGGAATTGTTTAACAAAGAAGAATTGTGAAATGTGAATATCGATGTAGAGAATGTGAGGAAACAATGAAGAGGTGAGAAATGAACGATTAAAAAAAAAATAAAAAAAAAAAAAAAAAAAAAAAAGAAAAGAAAGATTGGAAAGAACGTGTGCGCGTCGCCTTACGAATATTACGTTGACTAGAGTCTAATTTATCTGTCTCTATATATACACCTAATCTTTTGTTTTTAATTCTCGAATTACACGCGAGTGATCGTGATTTTTGATCTAATTACGATCATTCTCATTTATATATATATATATATATATATATATATATATATATATATATATATATCGTCGTATTTAGGCGCCTATCTGTTTTCTTTTCTTCTTTTTTCTTCCTCCCCGTTATCCATATAGGTACATATACAATAATTACGTAATATCGTAAAATACAGTACAGTGTTCTCCGCTCTTCGTCCGACGAGATAGCGCATCGCATGACAAATCTTTTTTTTTTTTTTTTTTTTTTCCAAACACATTAGGAATGAGAAGAAAAATTTTAAAGAAGAAAAAGGAAGAGAAAAAGAAGATGTGCTTTCAAATGTTTTTTCTCTTTTTTTTTTTTTTTTCTTTTTCTTTTTCTCATTTTACATGCCATAGAGAGGGACCTCGCGAAGCAATGGCGGAGCGATATCTCGTCCAATACAATCTTTCAAACGATCTCAAAACATAATAATCCTTCGTCATTCCCCGACGGCCATTCACATATCATAAATATCTGTATATAATATATTTATCTGAAATCTTAACCGCGACGCACGTGTGTTTGCTTATGCGATGTATTTATAATGTATTTTTATTTTAGGTTTTCTTTTTTTTTTTTTGTTCTTTTCATTTTTTCCTTTTTTTCATTTTTATCCTTTTTTGTCACTAGAGTAATTGCGTGTCACCAGTGTACATTCTCCAACGCGTGTGTGTATGCTTGTCCGAAAACGTTCCTTCTCTGTCTCTTATTTCTTTTTCTTTTTTTCTTTTCTTTTTCTTTTTTCTTCCCCACTTTTTTCTCGATTCCTCTTTTTACGTATATAATAATATAATATAATATAATATAATATAATTATAATATATAATATAATCATATAATATAATATAATATCATTCCTGTTCTTCCTCTTAAACAACGTATAACTCCGATAAACATTGTCTTTACACGTATCATCTATTTTTGACATCGCGACGAAAAAATCGATTCGACTATTCTCAAAGTACTCGTACGAAACGTGTACGAAACTTTTAACGATAAACCGTATCGATATATCGACAATTATTTAATTACGGCTAATTACATTGCGACAGGTATACATGTATGATACAAATGTGTTTTATCTTCTTCCTCTTCTTCTTCTTCTTTTTCCTCTTCCTCTTCCTCCTTCTTCTTCTTCTTCTTCTTCTCCTCCTCCTCCTCCTCCTCCTCCTCCTCCTCTTCTTCTTCTTCTTTTACCTTTTTCATAGTTTTTATAAATTTTACATTTCGACCGATCGGTATAAATGATCGATCGTCATTTAAACATCGTTATTTATTTCAATCGAAAGAAGAAGATAAGAAAAGAAAGAAGCGTTCCAATCATTTTTTCTTTTTTTTCACTCGCACGAAGCTCGAAAAGGTTTCATTTTGATCGATGCTCGATCTCACGATACAAATAAATAACTTTCGATACCCGTGACTCGGACTCGAATCGTGCCCCACGCTCTTAAATCGTACAACATTACAATTATAATTACAAGTTACGCACAGCCGCATGAAGAAACGATAGGGAATCGTAAATCGTTCCGGCCGAGATCGAGATCGTCGTAATGACCTTCGAAGCGACGTCACTGGTTCTCTTTTACTTTTTTTCTTTCTTCCTTTCTTTCTTTCTTTCTTTCTTTCTTTCTTTCTTTTTCTTTCTATTCTTTCATTCCTTTCTTTTCTATCGTTTCCTTTACCCTTATATATATCACTTTTTTTTTCTTTTTTTCTTTTTCTTTTTTTTTTCTCTCTCTATTTCCACTGACCGATTTTATCATTATTACGTCATCGTGTGTGACGATAATTACTCGATTCTTTTTCAAATTCGATTCGATAAACGAACGAAGGATCGATTAATACTAGCTCAATATTATCAAACTTTACCGATCAAAATAATCAATCTGTAAAATCTTTCGCAAATTTCCTTTTTACCCTCGATCTTCTTTTAC
>NC_140818.1:7387500-7400000 GCF_050613455.1 Vespa mandarinia | reverse complement strand
ATATCTTATATACGTACGATATATTTGCGAGCTGGATCTGATCCAATCACACGTCATCACAAGTGGCTAACGTATAGATATTACAATAATTTTTTATATTTATATTTATATTTATATTTATATTTATATTTATATTTATATTTATATTTATATATATATATATGTTTATAAATATATACACACACATATCTGATCTATATATGCGTCTGCATATATCTATATACATACTTATATTTATACGAAATATTTACACATCCATTCGCGAGTTTGATCTAACGTCCTCCTCTTTCTTATCGATTAAAAAGAGTATATCCTTAATGATTCTTTGGCAACTCGGGCTGTCGGCTGGTCGACTTTTATATTTATATGTATATTTATGTATATATATATATATATATATATATATATATATATATATACATATGTATGTATAATATTTATATGTAATGTGAATGGGCGATATATACAAGAATGGAACAGCGTACACTTACAAGATGGACAAGATAAACGCGATCTATCCGAATCAACTGTTGAAACGTGCAAAATCAGCGAAAACATATTTCCCTTAACTTTTTTTTTATCAATTTCCTCGGCTTTAGAGTACGACGAGAGCTAGTTTTCTTTTTTTTCTTTTTTCCTTTTTCTTTTTCGTTTTTTTATTTTTAATCATTTTTTTCTTCCTCGGCTCTTTTATTCGTTCGTTTCTTTCATTTTCTTCTTCTTTTTTTTTTTGCTTTTGTTTTGTTTCGTTCTCTTTCGTTCTGTTATTTGTTTCGTTTGGTTTTTTGTTATTCTAGATTTACGTGGACATATTTACACGAATGTACGTTCTATAATCCCCCGAGGCTGATCTTGTATACTCGAGCGGTCAGCTTTCCCATTGTGCGAGGATCTTTCCAATCGGACAGCTCCTTCTGGTGTCATCTGAATTATACAACAAACGTGTGATATAATAGATAATCGTTTGAACTTAACGATATCGTAACGATCTTTATCTATAGATAAAAGTTTTATGCCCTAAAGTATCTTGAAGAAAAACGTAGAACACTCGACACACTTCCATAAGTCATAAAAATGGCCATCCGATCTTCCGTGGTAGTAATAGCGATTTTTAAAGAGCTATTATCGTATATCGTGCGTTTTATAATGTGACGCGGGGTGCACGGGGGAAACGGGGAAATATATAAATTAAAGAAAAAAATGAAGACAGAGAGAAGAAACATAAATAAGGAAGAGGTGCAGTGATTGAAGATTTTGGAACGCGACTGGATAATACTTACGAGGGACGTAAATACAGTTCCGTTTATGAGGAAGAAACGGTCGATTACAGCGGTTCTGAACGACGTGAGGCGACGCTGCAACCGAAGATAGGCCGGCATCATTGCGGTAATATCTTGCAGCTCGCCTCCATACCCTCAGGTGGCACGCGCATACTGCCGTTCGTGATGTAACCGTTCGCATCTACCGTCACCGAAACACCCGGTGGATGATTGTGATAGCTAACGTTCCTTTGGCTAACCACAATGTTCTTCTCGGATATGCCATGATCGTTGCTACCATGAGCGGCCAGACAAGTCTCACTTCCACGATTGCTCGACGAAGATTCGATCGGATGGTCCACCCTTATGGGAATCGTGTAGTCGGACAGGTACTCGGTGCTCACCTCCACCGTCGCATATTCTCGTATCATCGGTGGTGCTGACTTCACAGGATAATCCATTGCCATGTGCTGCATCGAGGATGCCGATCTAATCTCGTTCGGATCATTACTACTCATCGTTGCCACGTGCCCGTTCGCCATCGCATAGAGATCTGGTTCACCACGTACTTTCGACGACAGCATTGCCTCAAGACATTGATAGAGCAGGATATAATCCTCCTAATATTAAACAGGTTTTTTTTTCTTCTTCTTCTTTATAACAATGATAATATTAAATGTAAAAGAAATATGATTTATTATTTTTTACCTTCGATCGGAATACACCCGGTCTCTTCATATATAACAATTTTGCGAACATGTAAATGTCCGCGGATTGTTCGAACTCGAGTTGTTTGTTCAAAGTTGTTAGAAGTACGAAGAGAGCAGCCTCGACGCCACCGTACCTGATACAAATGATTACGATAGTCGTTGCGATTACGTATTTATATATATATATATTTTTTTTTCTTTCTTTCTATTAAAAACGCTCGATAAAAATGTAATCACCTATCCATAACGACGATTGGACCATTTTGATAATCTCTATGAAAGTCTTGTATCACATTGACGAATATTTTGGGGTTATTATTGTGAGGCCACAAACCACCTTGATTCAATGGTCCTTGAACGATTCTTGCACTTAATTCGTAATCGTCCTGTAAAGATCGGACGGCTACCTCCCGTAGAATAATTCCACTGACTGTTTCTTTAATACCACATAATCGTACTCGGAAAGTTTCTGATTCCAAATCCTTTCCTTCCGTTGGCCAAAACTCGGGATATTCCTGTATGAAAAAATTTTAATTAATATAAAGGTACGATATCTTTGAAAAATAATTATGAATCATGATTAATTTTATATACCTCGTCGCATTGAGTCAACATTACGATCGTCTGAGCATTATGGTCCCACATCATTTGCCAAAACTCCATTATGGTATTCTCCATAGGATGTTGAGTTATAATAAATTCACGATTCCTTTGGAATCCTGTCAATGAACATTTCGTTAATAGAAAGATTCACGAACGAATGTCAAAAATATAATAGTAGGATTTAAAAAGAAAAAAAGGGAAGAAAAAAAAAAAAAAAAAAGAAAGAAATTATCATTACCTGAGAACCACGTTGCGTTTATATAATCACTTCCATCAACACCAGGTTTTGGTGTTAAATGTACACGAGCATTTTCAATTGGTATTATCTCCATATTACGATTTTTATGAATGTTACATGATTTGGTCGCGGACACGAGATTGAAGTCCTTTGGTTTCCACGACGTCACGAGCTATATTAAAAAAAGAAAAAAGAAAAAAAAAAAAAGAAAAATAAGAAAAGAAACGAAAAAAATGAACAATCGTTAGATTTAATCAAAAGAAGAAAAAAAAACTACTATGCAACGAACGAAATTTATTAATAAACGTCGTGATAATTACTTTATATTGAGAATCTAAGTTATTCCAGGCATCTGTCTTATTATTGGACGGGCATAGCATGTCTTGAATATGCTGCATCAAATTATTAGCTTCTATATTGGTCTCTCCACTTTCGATTGCCTCTTGCAAAGCATCATGAATGAAAATGTATTGTTCCTCTGTTTGAACTAAAAAGTTTCTCTGCGTTCGAATGTGTTTTAAAAATCCAAATACATTGATCTCGTTTTTGCTCTTGGCCTGTTTCAGCATGGCATCGATCACGATATAGGTCCCAGTACGTCCAACTCCGGCGCTAATATTATTATTATTATTATTATTATTATTATTATTATTATTATATGAAAAAAATAATCATTAATAAGTAAGAAAATGGGAGATCATTGTTTCTCTTTCTTTCTTTTTTTTTTCTTTTTTGTTTTTGTTTTTATTTCATTACCTGCAATGGACCACTATAGGACCAGCTTCGGGTGGATTAGCATTAGAGGATTTACGAATAAAACTGAGAACAGGTAGAGGATGATCAGGAACACCATGATCAGGCCAACCGGTATAATGATATTGCCATATCGTACGTTCTCCCATATTGGTCCCATTCTTCTTCTTCTTAATCTGCTTAAAATTCGAAAACGATCGTCTTATTAAGTATCGGCGTTTGCCGTTTCAAAAGGGAAAAGAAAGCAAAGAAGAAAAAAAAAAGAGAAAAGGAAAGGAAGAAAAAGATAATTCTTCCTTAACAATTATTATAAACATATACCTTGAGATGTCGAATTTGAAGAGTACGAATAGTATAAGTTGCCATAATGTCCTCCCTTACTAAAGTAACTTGAATGTAACCATAAGTTTCGGTGCCTTCTTTGGGCCAATACATATCACATTTTCTCTGTAAATAATAATAATAATAATAATAATAAAAAAAAAAAAAAAAAAAAAAAAAAAAAAAAAATAGATAATTTTCATTAAAAATAATATACCAAAATATTATTCGTTTATATAATAAATCTTATTTAGAAAAAACTTACACGACCACGTTCGACAAGATTAGTGATCATCACTACGATCGATACGCGTTGTTCCCAGACCATACGCCAGAAACCATCGAAGGTCGGTGGTAAAGGTCCTTGAGTTCCAATGTAAGCTCGTGCACGTTGCCAACCATCGATGTAATTTGCGTTTACATAATCTTGTCCCTTTTTAGGTGGCCCTCCGCCGCACGATAACAATTGTACACGCGTATGATCGTCTGCGTAACACATGGAAATTTATTGCATCTTATATTGCAAGATTTCTTTTTTCTTTCATTTTTTTTCTTTTTTCTTTTTTTTTTTCTTCTTCTTCTTCTTTTTAAATAAATAAAACGTACTACATTATTTCGTAATAAATGTCATTGGAAACGAGCGTTATCATTTCGACGTAGTAAAAACGAAGTCGATATCGCGGAATGTGATGAATACATACAGGTAACTTTATCGTTCCACGAAAACAAGTGGACAGTGTCCGGCTTGGTGGTGGAGGATCTGTGACCTCGTTGTCGACAGACAGGTCACTCACATCAAAAGCAATGACGAGAGCTACTCGTTTAATCCGATAATATTGTGAATGATCGAAGCGAATTTACAGTACTTGTGTCACATATATACACGTATATATTGAAATGACTCACTAGAAATAAAACAACGAAACATCTGTCTTGACTTTAAGAATAAATAAAAATTATATCATTCTTACAAAGAAATTATGTCGACAATTATACTTGATGTAATACGAATTCATGACTTTGACAAAAGATCTGACCAAAAAAAAAAAAAAAAGAAAAAAAAGACATTTTTTTTTTCTTTCCTTTCCTTTTCTTTTCTTTTCTATTTGCACTTCTTTTCATTTGAATAGACATTAGTTGAATTCGATCATTTTTCGTGACTCACTCTCTTGTGCATGTATACACACATATATATATATATATATATATATATACACATATATATGCGTCATTCGTCGCAACAAAGAGTATATAACGTTTATACGATCTCATCTTTCTCTTTTTCCTCCTTCACTTCGAAGAAGAACGAAAAGTCGGGATAATTATATAAGAAAAAATAATTGTATCGGATGTATGACAAAAAAGAAAAAAAAAAGGAAGAAAAAAAGAAACAAAATTAAGACTAAGAAAATAAATATTTACATGCGAGTATGTTGAGGTATCGATTCTTCGCCTTATTTTCAGCGAATTGCGAGTTCTCAACGGTGTAACCTCCGCTCTCCGATTGAATAATCTCGTATTCCTTGCTGAATCCGATGTCACCATCGGCGTGCAACTTGGCGACATGTTGAACGAATTGTTGAACGCTTACGGCGGTCCTTTCGCCATCTTGCTCACTGTTCTCCCATTCTTGAAGGGTCGGCACATTTCGTGGTGGATAATCCAGATAGTAATAGGCCGTGTGAAAGCATTTTCTGAAAATTGGCCTAAAGATACATAGTTTTAATGAATTATTCCTTCGATCTTCGATGAAATCTTTTTTCTTTTTTCCTTTCTTTTTTTTTACATCTTTGAAAAATTCTTTTATTCGTATGTTTGCATATTTGCTATAAAAAAAAAAAAAAAAAAAAAAAATATATATGTATATATATATATATATATATATATATATATATATATATATATACGTCGTTGTTACAAAGAAAAAGTACCTAATTCTTATCTTTCCAATTTTTATACATTATACGCCGGACAGGAAGAAGCAATTAAGGAATAAGACTGATTGGACTCTATCATACTAAGTGCTAAATTATTATCAAAATTACCTTAACATTTCTTTAAATATATTATTTCACTTTTTCTTCTCTTTTTTTTCTTTCTTTCTTTTTCTTTCTTTCTTTTATTTCTTTATTTTTTATTTTTTTATTTTTTTTACTTTTTTTTCTTTATTTTTATTTATTATATATAACATTTATTCGTCGAAGAAAAAATAAAAAAGAGAAAGAGAGAGAGAGAGAGAGAAAAAAATAAGTGTGAGAAAGATATCAAAGGCTACGCGAAGATACAAAACATTATCAGTCGTTTTTTTTTCATAATCGATATCGATCGTTCGATAAATCGATTTATCTTCGAGGACGCCTTTTACGACAACGTTTTTTTATTCGTGATAGATGAAAAAGAAAGAAAGAAACAAACAAAAATATATTTATCGCGAAAAGGTGAACTCAGTTAAAGCGAGGAAAGGTTAACGATCTTGACACTTTGCGTGATCGATTATTTCACGTCAAAACTATTTCGCTTAGCCGGATACGTTTCCGCAATTTGATATGAAATTAAAATGTTTGAATAATTGTAAGACTTACACATCGTGCATTTAAACGAAACTTATTACACATGTTCAATAATTTTTCGTTTCTTCCTTTTTTTCTTTTTTTTTTTTTCTTTCGGTCACACGATACGCGATATACCGTTTATAACGTTATTAACGTGCAACAAACACAGTTATTAACACAATACAAACTGAATTTCGTAGAAAGAAACAGTTAGAAATATTGCGCGTTACGTTTACAGCGATATCGGGATATCGATTAAATCGTTCAATAAAAGGGTACGAATGGTAAAGTGGAAAAAAAAAAAAAAGAAAAAAAATAGGGACGAATGAAATAAACCGGTGCGAATAGTGAAGTGTCATCGTGGATTTAAAAGTCTTAACTTAAATCATGATAACACGATTTAAAATAATTGAACAAGACAAATAATTATACGATCTAAAACATTTATATGATTTATATTATTATATTTTTATGATTTGTACGTTGCTTTCGGATTAAAAAAAAAAAAAAAAAATAAGGAAAAAAAAAAGAAGCAGGGGGTGGGGAAAAAGAAAAAGAAAAAACCGGTCAGGAACGTTTGGTCATGAAAACACGAATGACTATATTTGTAACCGGTTAGTAAGGTATTAACTCGCGTCCGGCGCGGGCGCGAGTACAATGTTAGTATGTGTTAGTGGCACCTCGATTTTCGTGGGAAAACGACGTGACGTCGCATTTATACGCTCTCCGATGAATCGTATAAGCCTTCATCGGCATAATTCATACGATCCGAATGAAAACTCATGTAATGAGTATTTCAACGTACGTAATTTTATTACGTCACTTTGAGAATTGATCGAAAAAGAAAAAAAAAAGAAAAGAAAAAGAAAAGAAACCAATTAAATTATAATTACTTTTAATAAATTTTATATATAATAAAATTTATTTCCCATATGAATCCTTCGAATTCAAGAAGAATGACATTCAATTCATATTTTCGTTATCCTAAATGACAGAAGTGGAACAAAAAAAGAAAAAAAAAAAAAAAGAAAAAGTATAAAAAAAAAAAAAAAACAAAAACAAAGGAAACGAAAGAGAAAAAAAGAGAGAGAGAGAAAACTTACAGATCAAGAAACTTCTTCATTTCGTTTCGTAACTTTTCCAAGGGCCCATTGCAGAGACACACGTTAATAGTTATTTGATTTTAATCACTAATTAAAATATAAATCACACGATAGGAATGACGAAAACTCGAAGGAGAACTCGAATAAGTAGAAAAAAGGAAGACCTAGGATGTTCCAACATGTAAACGCACGTCCCTGACCCAAAAATGATCCCATTTAGAACGTAATCCTTGAAAGATCATCCTTGGCCATCATCATCGTTTATATAGTACATACACACATATAACGATATCTCCTTCGTTTTATTTAGAATTTAAAATGATTAATATCGATACAATTCGAAACACACATATCACACTTCTCTGTTTTTATTTTATTTTATTTATTTTTTTTTTTTTTTACTTTCTATCTTTTTTATTTCTTTCTTTTTTTTTCGTTTCTTTTCTCTACTTTTTTCTTTCTTTTCTTTTTCACTTTTTTTTTTCAACTTAATTCGGTGTCTCTCTCACTCAAGATTATTCCTCGCGAATACGACGACGGTTATCGACTGTACGAAGAAGAAGTAGAAGAAGTAGAAGTAGAAGAAGAAGAAGAAGAAGAAGAAGAAGCCTTAGTATATACACGTCGTTCTAACTCCGTCTGTTATCACTAGCGATAAGGAGATAGGCTGAGCGTGAGAGACGATGTTATAAAAAGACAGAGAGAGAGAGATAGAGAGATAGAGATAGAGGGAGAGAGAGAGAAATATATATAGAGGGATAGAGACAGATAGTAATAGTATATAAAGAGGGGGACAGTAAAATGAGAAAATGAAATGGACAGCTGACAACGTTAACGACATTTCGAAAATCGTTTGCCGTCCCCGTTAACATTTCCCTTTCCACCACTAAGCAACGATTAGTTCGCGTATCGTGAAAAAAAAAAAAAAGAAAAAACAGTGACTCGAGCCGACCACGACGAATGCTTCGAGGAGACTGAAAGAGAATGCTCCTCGTATATACACGCGTACGAGATCACGCGCGCATGATCTTTCCCAAGACTGCCAACATTTCTCACAGCGGCAACGGCAATGTACATACGTATTGCGAATCTGATAGCTGAAGGTTATTATATCTCATGTGATTTTCAGATTTACATTTTACGATATACTTTCACAATGTATCTCTCGATGAAATTGTTTGTTTCCTTTTTCATTTTCTTTTTCTCTTTTCTTTATCTTTTTCTTTTTTTTTTTTCTTTCTTTTTAATGTTTATTCAATAACATCGGCCTATCCGAAGACCGTCGAAAATTTATTTATTTATTTATTTATTTATTTATTTATTTCAATGATAATTATTATACAAGACGCAGTTACTTTTTCGACAGATAGATTTTACGATACTTTTTTAAAGTGTATTTTTTGCTTTTTGTTTTTTTTTCTCTTTCTTTATTTCTTCCTTTCTTCGACGAAAGAAAATCTTTTTCGAAGGTGATATCATTTGAACGAATCTTCTGTTTGTTACGTTCGTAATGAAAATATTATGAGAAAGTATTTATTTTATTTAGAGAGAGAGAGAAAAAAAAAAGAAAAATAAATAAATAAATAAATAAATAAATAATTTAATAAAACAAGATAAACCTGATATATTTAATACGAATGCGAATAGGTATAACTATATCGAGTTATGTAGAAGAGGATGATTCTTACTTCCAGAGAACGAAGGCTGTGATCGCTAGCATGACGGCGAAGCAAGCACAAACCATGCCAGCTATCACACTAGCACTGAGATCCTTGCTGCTACGACGTTTTAATGGTGGAATCTTATCGCAGTCATGAGTAACCAAAACGTTCCGTGGTGCAGAACTTTCTCCTTGTATAATCAATCGATCGTTGATTGTACTTTTCGTTGCTCCACGTATGATAAACTCGTAAACCGTGTTCATCGTTAAATTTGGTACGATCATCTAAAGAAACAAATACATATTCGAAATATTAAATTAATTCTTAATCTGTTGAGTTGTAAAATTATATATATATATATATATATATATATATATATATATATACGGGGAGAAAAAAAAACAACAAAAAAAAAAGGAAAAAAAATTTGTTACTATTCTCTCTTACGCCACTTTCAAGATGATTCTTCTCGGCTGTTGATTCGATTTCCTCATAATATTGACTTGTTTCCGTACGATAATTGATGTAATAATAATCGACGGATCCCCAAAAGATCGATGGCCTTGCCCATTGAATATATACTGAATCATGCGATTGGCAAGTCAAATTTAAAATTTGTGGCTCGCTTGGTCCAGCGATGTCAGTCCTACGAATAATGTGACCGGATGGTTCACCCTCGTATTTCAACGTGTAAGCTTTCACCCATATATCATAGACGATGTAAGGATCTAAAGTAGAAAATAGATAAGGACAATTTTTTTTGTTTTTTTTTTTCTTTTTTTTTTTTTTGATTATTAACTATCAAAAGATATGTGCATCTTCATTATCTACAATATTCTACACTAATCATAACGATTAATATTAATACAATGATAACACGTATCTATTCTTATCTTGCTAATCCTTCTTCCTCTCTCTCTTCCCCCCTCTCTCTCCTACCCTCCCTCCTTCCCCCTCCCCCCAGTCAATATCTTTATCTCTCTTTTATTAACAAATGTTATAATCGTTAAGCTCGATTTAACTCATACTTACCTAAATCTTTTAATACAAACTCAACGTTAGGCCCGCTGTTGTCATATATCTTGAGAGTTTGAACGTCGGTGTAATTGGAATGCAAATAATAAACACGATACCCGGTTATAACGCCGTTGGCACTTTCTGGCTCGGACCATGACAGTTCTATGGTAGTCGAAGTTATTCCACGTGACGTGAAATTCTGGGGTTTCGTTGGCACTGAAACAAAATTTCCGAGGAAATTAAAGTTAGATATTGCGGACATTGATGACAAAATAAATTTCAATATATATATATATATATGACATATGATGATATTTCAACGTCGTTGAACTCGTGCGTTTTAGTTAATGTTTAGATTATTGCGTTTTAGTATTCTCACATTGACAAAAGGAAGAAAAAAAAAAAAAAAAAAAAAAAGAATACGAAACATTTCGCAAAGCTTTTTCCGGCAACTCTCCTTCTTCTTTTTCTTCCTCTTCTTCTTCTTCTTCTTCTTCTTCTTTTTTTCCTTCCTCTTCTTCTTTTTCTTTTTCTTCTTTTTTTCGCCATTTTCTAAGATGGCCTTCCAATCTTCCACATACAAAGGCAAGTGCGAAGTTCCGACGACCGAAGACTGAATAATTAATAACGACCTCGAGTGTCTTCTCAGACCCCTCGTGCCGACAAGCAACTAGACGCTATTCATTTTGGTACATGGAACCAGGAGTGGAACTCCTTTAAGACTGGTACTGCATATTCTGTGCGTGGAGAAAAAGCTTTCCGCTTTATTTATCGGTTTTAAGTTTTCCCTACCAGAAGGGAGAGTGAGAGAGAAAGAGAGAGAGAGAGAGAGAGAGAGAGAGAGAGAGAGAGAGAGAGAGAGAGAGAGAGAGAGAGAGAGAGAGAATGACAAAGGCATGGAAAAATGAAATGGACTGAAAAAAATATGCATCATACATTTTTCTTAGCTAGTTTAAAAAATCTTCTTTTTATCCTCTTCGTACAATCAACAATATACTCATAATATTATTTTCATCGTTTAAAAGAGAAACATTATTTTCAAAGTTATTCACGTTAAATTAATAAACCATTTTAATAATATCTAAACGAACAGAAAGAATAATGACAAACTTCGATGAAATCAATATTATCTCGTGGCACGATTGACACCTTCGGTGCTTCGACGTAATGTGATCCTAGTTGTGAAATTAAAAAAAAAAAAAGAAAAGAAAAAAAAAAAAGAAAAAAAAAATAGGAAAGAAGAAAAAACAAAAAGTAAAAAAGAAAAAAAAATAAAGGTTCCAGGCTGTTAGATGAAACTCAGAAATTAATTAACCGTGCAAATTGATTCGAGCTCCTGCAAATGCCCGCCATATAATACCTAACTGATCGTCGAACGAACATACATACTGATATACATATACATATATATATATATATATATACATTCACATATACATATATATACATATACAGATACAATTTTACATAAGAATAGTTTTTGACATTGTTTTGGTATACGTATTCATCATTTTCGCTTGGTTGTTCTCCCGCGAACAAGTGGATGCGAGCGAGAATTAATATCAAAAAAAATAAATAAAGGGAGAGAGAGAGAGAGAGAGAGAGAGAGAAAAGAAAAAGAAAAAGTATAAGAGGCAACGAAGAAGAAAGAAGACGACGTATCGATTTACTTCGATTATAGGTACGAGTAGTGCTTCGTCTCGTTTTTCGCTGTCTACAACTGTCACGTCGATTCCGTCGACCTGTTTTATTCAACGAAAACGTAAACGAACGCGTTGACTATCATTAAAGATAATCATTCTCAATTAAAAGACAAAATAAAAGATTTCAACTATTTTCACCTGCTGATTGATATGAAAGAGCGTGATTTCCTATCACTGAAGATAATCATTATTGATTAAATAGACGAAATAAAAGATTTCGTCTATTTCATTTCAAATATTTGTGAAACTTCACAATGTCAAAAGTAGATTATCGTTTATTGATATAAAATTTCACGCTCAATTTCAAATTTCGTACATTTATATATCAATATAGAAAACAATTAGTACGTGCTAACGTGAATCACGTTATAATGTTTGTCATAAAAATAATTTTGATATAAGTATTAATGTAATAAAAAGAATTATTTTTTCTTTTTTTATTTTTTTTTTTTGATTAAAACCTTTCTCAAATGCTTCGACAAATTACTTTTGATTTTATAACAATACGTTATAAAATAAAAACAAATTCGTACGAATTAACGAAGAAAACTAAAAGGGAGTGAGAGGTTTCGAGACAGGC
>NC_140818.1:7365000-7382500 GCF_050613455.1 Vespa mandarinia | reverse complement strand
AGGATCCTTAGTGTCAAAATCGTTGTAGTCGTTGCGGCGTTGTTGTATCGAGCGTCGTTTTGAAACCCGCTAGCCATTTTTCCTTCGTTAAAGAAGGAATGGTGATGGTAGAGGAAGAAGAGGAGAAGGAAAAGAAGGAGAAGAAGAAGGAGGAGGAAGAGGAAGAGGACGAGGAGGAAGTCTTGCCCGAAATTGACTATTTCACGAATTCCACCATTTTCCATCCTCCCTTCGCCTTTTTCATCATCCTCTTCTTAATTTTTTTCTTTCTTTTGATTTTCTTTCTTTCTTTTTCTTTCTTTTATTTCTTCCTCACCTTCGATGGTATTTGTTGTTTATGCTCTCGTGGTATATACGTTCTCTTATGGTCACGTGTCTCTTTCGTCCGACTATTCCACGCTCGGAGTTACTCGTTAAAGTGCATAATGATGTGCACTCTATACTTCCCCCTCTTCGTTACTGCCGAGAGAAAGTTTGCGTCGCCTCATTGTCACTGCTAGGATAACGAGAGAACGTCAAGACGTGTAAAATGAAAATTCAGACTTTTTTCTACTTTTTCTTTTTTTTTTTTTTCATTCATGGAGAAAGAGAGAGAGAGAGAGAGAGAGAGAGAGAGAGAGACAGACGGTAATATATTATATATTCGTATAAGGATACACATGTGAACGTGTAAACAAAATTATATAAATTCAATGTAGGATCTTTAAATTGATTTATCATTCACACTTTAAAAGAGACAAAGAGAGAGAAAGAGAGAGGGAAAGAGAAAGAGAGGGAGAGAGAGAGAGAGAGAGAGAGAGAGAGAAAATAACAAAAGCTTCCCTTCAGAATCACGGACTTTCGCACGATGCTAAAATGAAATTTCTAATTTCCTAGGGACTCTCAACGAACGATAAGATCTTGGATTACGTTGCTTCGTTTCGATGCAAAGAGACGAGTTTCCCCACATCCTCGAGACTTCTAAAAGCTTCTCGATTCTCACGCCGTGTGCGCTGGTACGTGTAAAAAAAGAGTGTAAAAGAGAAAAAGATAGATAAATACAGAAAGAGAGAGAGGGAGAGAGCGAGAGGAAGAGAGAGAAAGAGAGAGAGAGAGAAAGAAGGATATATAGAAGAACAAAGGGAAACAAGGGAGATGAAGAAATGTGCACTTATGTGTGTCCTGTGTGCATATATAGGGGAGAGAAAAAAAAGAGAGAGAGAGAGAGAGAGAGAGAGAGAGAGAGAGAGAGATAGAGAGAGAAAAAAAAGAAGATACAGACAAGGAAAGAGGTAAAAACGAGCTAAAGTACGGTAAGCGTGTTGGATGTAATTGCGACGAGTGCCTCGATTAGTCGGAATTATGCTCTCGATTGTCTCTCATCGAGGATATACCAACCAAGAAGAGGAAAAGAGAGAGAGAGAGAGAGTGAGTGAGAGAGAGAAAGAGAGAGAGAGAGAGAGTGAGTGAGAGAGAGAAAGAGAGAGAGAGAGAGAGTGAGTGAGAGAGAGAAAGAGAGAGAGAGAGAGACTATGACGACGTCAGGTTCACCGTAACAATTATTCAGCCCCTCTGCAACGCTTTAAAGCTATTCCCCCTCGTATTTTTAGTGCGTCAAAACCGGCAGCAAGAGAGAAAAAAGAAAAAGTAGAGAGACAGAGATGTATAGAATAGATAGATAGAATAGATAGATAGATAGGTAGATAGAGAGAGAGAGAGAGAGAGAGAGAGAGAGAGAGAGAGAGAGAAAGGAATGGAGAGAAGGATGAGCGTACGAGGACGCCATGAACAAAGCGATATTCGTGCTGTCATCGTTATACGAGGGCGGGTATGGGGGAGGGAACGTTCCGCCATGATTCTGAGCTTTGAATTAAGCTTTTACGTTTAATACATACGACTCTACATGTACGCATATATACAGTTAGGGATTTAAATAAAAATTGTACGAATTATATATCCGTCGAATTTGAAAATATCTCGATAACTCAGGATTCAATCTGATCTATTATTTTTCAAATATTTTATAATGATAATAATAATAATAATAATAATAATAATAATAATAATAATAATAATAATAATAATAATAATAATAATAGAAACGAAAGAAATTGTTTAGCCTGCTATTTATACGTTATCTTCCTCTTTCTCTTTTACTTTCTCGATGAAAGCTTTATCGAGAATAAAAAAAAAAAAAAAAGAGAAAGAAAAAAAAAAGAAAAAGAAAAAGAAAGAAAGAAAAACAAAAAGAAATCAATCGACAGGAAGAAGGAAGGAGGAAAAGTGACGCTTTGGCAAATGGATTCCTCGGCTTCGATTTATCGGTCTAATCGGATGTTTCCGACGAGAGGATACAAGAGAAAGAGAAATACACAAAGAGAGAGAGAGAGAGAGAGAGAGAGAGAGAGAGAGAGAGAGAGAACGAGAGTTCGACACTACTAGTTTATAGTCTGCTGCTTTTAATAGTCTCGTTCATTCGTCTGGTATCATAGATATATATATATATATATATATATTCATAGAAAGAGAAAGAGAGACAGATACAGACAGAAAGGAAGAGAAAGAGAGACAGATACAGACAGAAAGGAAGAGAGAGAGAGAGAGAAAGAGAGAAACATAACGAGATAACAGCATCATCCGTATACGAGGAAGAAAAATAGAAGAGGAATCAAAGGCATGAAACGGTACCGAAAGCGTGCATTAAAATGCAAAAGGGGGCAGCATCGTTCGGACGTCGAGAGTTGAATCTCTGCGTGCGGAGCAACGGCTCTCCTCCGCCTCTTCCTCTTCCTCTCCTTTCTCAACGTCGTCGAAGGTCGAACGCGAGAGGAATCACACCAAACTCTTTTCTTCCTCGGATTACCCAAAAGAGATATAGCAATATAGAGATTTTTAATAAATAAATAAATAAATATATACATATATATTATATATGTATAAAAAGAAATTTTTTCGAGATTTTTTTTATCAATGCTGACCTATACCATAAATGACTTTAACTTCATAAGAAATAAATGAGAGAGAGAGAGAGAGAGAGAGAGAGAGGAGGCGGGGAAGCAGAAAGAGGTAGACGCCTGAAAGAAAGAAAAAGACAGGATGCTTTAGCGGAAAGAAAAAAAAAAGAAAAGATTTAATACGTCGAAAGGAAGAAATAGAAAGAGAGATCTAAAATCTAGTTTATCTAGTAGTGAAAATCCTGATGACTCAGCTCACACAACTAAGAACGTGGACGAATCATTCGTAACATTACATACATACATCAAGCTATACACAAAGCACATATACACACAATAGAGACATACACACACGCAACAGCACTTATCAAATACACACACAGCAGACAGCATTTACACTTATATACACATTGCAGCAGACACACACACACACACACACACAGAGTAAGTACAGCAGAGCAGAATAGTACAGATACGAGAATGAACGAACACAAGCGGAATGTGTTGTTTCTCTCTCTCTCTCTCTCTCTCTTTCTCTCTCTCTCTCTCTTTACCTACCAGAAGGAAGGTATGTGTATATACACATACACGTATACGTATAGAAACGTACACACGGATGAGGCACGATACGGCACAACGCGGACTACAACGACGACTACACGAAGCGACTACAACGACCACTATTTGACGACGACGACTACGACAACTACAACGACGACGACGACGACGACGACGACGACGACGACGACGACTAAAACGACGACTATGATACGAACAGAGCTCGACCCTATCGACGTTTTCCTCGTTAACTTCCGCTGAAATGAAACAACGAAACAAAACTCGCAGCCGAAAAATATCTAAATACTTTACGACATGATGGGTTCCTTTCTTGTCTTCCCATACGATTAGTCATCTTTTAAAATGACGAAGACTATGACGACGAGGACGACGACGACGACGACGACGACGACGACGAATTTTCACGTGAAAATAAATATATCTTTTCCTATTCGCCGTATACGAAATGAAAATCAATTCGAATTAGACAAGATTTTCTTATTATTTTTCGTAAATATTTTTTAAATGAACGAAAGTCTTTTTTATGAAAGAAAAAGGAAAAAAACAAAAAAAGAAAAAAAATAAACGAAATAAAAAAAAAAAAGAAAGATTTTAACAACACCTCACTATTCTCAATCACATAATTATTCATATAATTCAATTTGCTATGGATATATTTTAAATATAAAGAGATTTCTGAATGATTATTGACTAATACTTGAGACCAGTCTATTCTCCCAAAGCACTTGAAATCCCGAGTAAATCTATATGTGTATACGTTTATATATACACGTATATATATATATATATATATATATATATATATATGTATATACATCGTTCTTTTCAAAGATGAAAACGAACGATAAAGCGATTCAGCTTACTCGAATCATCGACCTGTACCTTTTAATCCCTTAGAATTAAAAACACGATGGAACTCAAAATAGGAAAGAAGAAATTAGAAGAGGATAAATAGATAGATAGATAGATAGATAGATAGATAGATAGATAGATAAATAAGTAGATAAATGGATAGATAGGTCGCCTACCCGATCCATCGACCGTTCCAACTTAACGATTCGGGTACACTACGACCCCTCCTCGTGTATATGTATAGTAGTATCGACCTTCGACCTCGAGCAATGTCCATCCAATGATTTGGCTTCCTTGACTTTAGGATGACAGAACAACAAAGTGTTTGAAGAAAAAAGAAGAAGAAGAATAAGAATAAGAATAAGAAGAAGAAGAAGAAGAAAAAGAAAAAGAAGAAGGAACGTGAATTGATAAAAAAGAAAGAACAATTAGACAAATTCAAAAGGTTTGCATCTTAGAGTGATGCTTCTAATGTTATCTCTCTCTCTCTCTCTCTCTCTCTTTCTCTTTCTCTCTTACTATCGTATTACTCACGCACGAAGCACGACGCACAAACTCGACGTGTCCTTATAGGAAGAGCTACTACACAGGATGACAGAGAAGAGAATTAGATTGAAGAATAAAGGATAATGATAATGATAATGATAATGATAATAATAATAATAATAATAATAATAATAATAATAATAATAATAATAATAATAACAATAACAATAAGGAGAAAGGAGAAGACGATGAAGAAACGAGAAACACACTCGAGCTAAGAGCTCGCGCTCGCTCGGCGTTCACGAGCACACTACTTCTATCTCACGCGCACGCATGCACGCAAACGAAGAGTACACACCTCCTAACTCTGTCCATGCTCTTACCCTCTCTCTCTCTCTCTCTCTCTCTCTCTCTCTCTCTTTCTCTTTCTCTCTTTCTCTTTCTTCCTCTACCTCTCTATCTTCTCTTCCTTTATTATCAAAAGAACCACATCACCTATCTCACTCGACCAACACTATTCCTGTGTATTATATATATATATGTACATATAAATATATATATATATATATACATACACATATATTTTCTTCTTCCCTTTTATTCTACTGTCTTTCCTTTTACATTTCACCTCCTCTTTTTATCCTTCTTTTTCTCGTTGATTTTTTCCCCTCCCCCGACGCCTTATTTTTTTCTTTCCTTTTTACTTTCTTTTCTTTTCCCTTTTTTCTTCTTTTCTCTCTTCTTTTTTTTTTTTTATTCCTTTTTTTCTTTTTGGACTAGAGAAGGATAGACCGAATCGTCTCGTACGTCTCGCGTCACGTTCGCGGCCCACGAACCACACGCACACACACACACATACACACACACGTACACACGCACACAAAATACACACACACACACAGACACACAACGACGGAGACAAACTCCTCCTCGTTCGTTCGGGGAAGAGAGCCACCCGCCACACGAGAGACGGAGTGAAAAATCGTGGAAAATCGATCGTGAAACGCGGAGGCGCGGCTGCAGTGCCGACCGAAACGGCGTGCACAGAGCTTGAACCCTCCTTTACCCCCACCATTTAAACTCCCTTATCCTCTCTCATTCCCCTCCACCCTCCCTTGCCCGTCCACCCGCCCGCTCGCCTCCTCTACCACCACCACCATCCTCTTCTTTCATGTATATCTTTCTCTCTCTCTCTCTCTCTCTCCATCTTCTTCCATCTTTAAAATAATCCCTTTGTTATTATTAACTTATCTTACTATTTTATTTATTACGTTTTCTTTCATTCTCGATGATCAAATTCACGATTTAAATGTTAAAAATTTTTTTTTATAGAATTCCCTTATAGATCTCGCGTATAGAATCAATGATGTCTTCTGATTTTTCGTCGAATGAACAGGGCACGTGACAATGAGCAGACGATCATGGCTATTCCGGAGCGTGCCCTCTCACGAGAGAACGAACGTTGACGTAGAACGACGAGTACTCACCGACGAACCCGAGAGAGGAGCAGCTGGAAACCTGCTGCCGAATGGGCCGACAGTAACGTATTTATATGTATTAGGTGCCACGTGACTTATCTCATTGGATACTTTCTATCGTAAATACTTACATTTGTCATAACTCGATATCTTTTTTTGATATAACACTTACGTATAGATCTTTTCTTTTCTTTTACTTTTTATTTCCTTTCTCTTTTTTTCTTCTTTTTCAGTCTTTTTTTTTCTTTCTTTCTTTCTTTCTTTCTTTCTTTCTTTTTTTCCCTTTTCTGTTTTCCTTTTTCTTTTCATTTTCTTATTTCTCCTGCAAATAACGCAAACAGAGATTCAACTTTTGATTTATCGTAATGATGATAAAAATTTGGAAGAATCTCCTCATTCGTATTTGTGTGGACGCCATGATCTTTCTTTGTTCCAAAAATACAAAAGGATCGCCAGCTGTTCCGTCCTGTTTCAAATACGAAAGAAACCTTACTGTTAAGGTCCTTTAAGGATCAAATTATCTTTTTCTAAAATTGTTAAGATCGCGAATGGAAGGAAATTATTTTCGTTGTTACGTAGTCGTTCCAAAACTCTTCTTCTCTTCGAACGTCGTGCGTATTGCCTCGAAGCATGTTATAAGTAGGTGAATTTGCCAATAGTGAATTCAACCAATGACGGCTCTCCAGGGTAACACGGTAAGAGGGGGTGAGAAGTAGAAACTACGCGAGGAAGTCCAGGATCGTACTCTTCTATTTTGGTGCCACGATCGTTTTACGTTTATTTAATTAATAATACATAATAATAATAATAATAATAATAATAATAATACTAATAATAATAATCGTGTATTTATTCGTAAAGATATTGTTAACATCGTAAGAAATATATTTTCAGTTTTTATTGATGAGGATCATTATATTATTGATACAATCATGTTCAATTTGTAATGCGTATGATTTAATGAAGGATCGAATGAGTTATTTTCTTTTTCCTTCTTTTCTTTTTCTTTTTTTTTTTTCTTTTTTTTCATTTATCGTTACTTTATCTTTCATTCATGATAATTCTATTTACAATTACTATTTTATCGTTTTACGTTTAAAGCCAAGCATCGATCAAATATCAAGCCATCTTACGAGAATCTCGAAATCTATCGTTTTTATTTTTTCGATGAAGTTCCAAATTTTGTTGGAAACGCACGGTCGATAAAATCGATTATTATAAATGATACGTATCGTAAATGTAGAAATTTTCTTTAACGTCTGTATATAACGGGAACTTATTTATCGACGATCGATTAAAAAAGACTAGAGAGAAATCTGTTTTATCGGCTGCTCGAGATACTCGGTCGAGATACGAAAATGATAAATACGAGAAATGGTTAAAAGAGATTATTTTCAATCTTACCTCCTTCGTCGGTCATCACAGAAACTGTTGTGGCTGGTCCATGACCCTCCGGATTGAAAACTTGAAGAGATACGAGATACTGCGTGTATATTTCCAAATTATGAATACTGTGATTCTGAAAAATATAAAAATAAATCATATATATTTATATGTGCAAGAAAACTACAAGTTTTATTTGAGAAGAAAATTGATTTAAAAAAATATGCCAATGTTATATATTGCCTTTCAACTTACGTCTACTGCGGGATCTCGTATGTAGATGTCTTTCATTTCCATATTCGTTTTGTCTCGCGGTCTATATCCAATTCGATATCCAAGAAATTCGCCATGTATAGTGTCACGACTTGGTGGTTTCCATGCCAAATATATAGACGTCGACGACGTGTTGTACGCGCTAGTGATAAGGGGTTTACCTTCGGGAACTGAAAACAGAAGGTGCGATTTTCAAACTTGTGTTACACATACATTCACATCTGGGTTCTATATATATACATACATATATATATATATATATATGTATATACATATATATGTAAATATATATGTATATGTATATACGTAGCACGTAATCGTTTCGCCGCTTTATCGTATAAGAAAATTTATGGAAATATTCTTGGGTACATTAAAACTTCCGCAGGATGGAGACCGTGCTCATTGGAAGTCTGCATTTTGAAATTTTCCATGGTCGACCATCTGCAAGAATCTCAATCGGATTCTAAGTTTTACCAAGGAATCTTTTTATAAATTTACTGCTTGGAACACTCGAGCTAGTTTCATTGCTGCAAATGGAAGTTTAATGGTCACAACGTTCGGAGCTTCCTCGCTTTTATCGCAACAGTTCCCCTTTCTTTGCACCAACCGGCGTACGTATACGTAAGTACGTATGTACCGTGGAAAAATCTTTTCGCAATATCGCCAACTTTTTAACAAGTAAATATTTCGCAAACACTTTACACGAACGTTAGCATCAAATGCGTTATATGGCAAAACTTTTTCTTAATTAAGATTTTTGTTCTTGCAGGATGGTTACTAATCAAAATGTAAAAAAAAGAAGAAGAGAAAGAAAAGAAAAGAAAAGAAAAGAAAAGAAAAGAAAAGAAAAGAAAAGAAAAGAAAAAAAAAGAATAAGAAACAAAAAGAAAAGGGAAAGAAAAAGAATGAAAAAAAGAAGAGTAGTCGTACATTTACGAAAGAAATCCATTTCTTCATAAATTTCTCATAGATCTTTACAAGAGAATTAATCATAAATCATTGAGCCGAGGCGTTCTTTTTTCTCTTTTATTTTCTATTTTTTTTTTTTCCATTTTTTTACCTAATCCTAATAAAAAAAAAAAAGATCGCACGATATATAATTTTATTTCCCAATGAATTCTAGATGGAACGGAATCTTGCAATTAAGCCGATTAAATTCTGCCATGAGGGAATCCCTGACAATGGGAAGGAGAGAGACAAGGTTTCTATGTTGAGGGAGGAGAGTGAAAAACACCTGCGTAATAATTCTCCTGACGGGATAATGTGTTTCGTGGTCCCTTTTCGCCGAGGACGAAGGCAGAAAGCTCGTTGTCCCCGTCAGAACTCGGGAGCTGTTCGAAATAATTAGCGTCCGCATCACTTCTGAAACTCTCCGTCCTTTCCACACACGAGAGAGACAGAGATAGAGAGACAGAGAGAAAGAGAGAGAGAGAGACACAGAGAGAGAGAGAGAGAGAGAGAGAGAGAGAGAGAGAGAGTAACACGAATCACTTACACATGAGAGAGAGCGAGAGAGAGAGAGAGAGTAACACGAATCACTTACACTCTTCCATACGAAGTCTACACACGAGTTGACTAACTCATATTTTGTATGTATATATTGTATGTGTATATGTGTATATACTTTCATGACCATCGCCAACGCGATGGCAGATGAGAAATTGTTGGAGAAATAATTTCAAGACATTTAATGTGCGCCGTACGTCACTGTGGCCGGAACTGATGCGAAACAACTAACCCACCAGCCGAGGCTTAATGTCCACGAGTAAAGTGTTAATTGTGCGAAAGATCGTCATGAGAGAGAGAGAGAGAGAGAGAGAGAGAGAGAGAGAGATAGAAAGCAAAGTTGACCACGCTAGAATGGTATCGAGTTACATGTTATATACGTCGAACGAAACTTTGTGGCACCCTAATTGACGCAAGTTCTTAATGAATCGTAGAGAAGGTAATGTAGAGAAAGAGAGAGAGAGAGGGAGAGAGAGAGAAAAACAATAATTTAGATTACTGATGGAGACGTACATTTATAATTTATCAATATATTACAGCCTAAATACGGGCCTGTAATTAATACATATACTTCGTAATTAAAAAGTTATTTGACGATGCGTCCTCTTTCATTTTGACTGTACAAATTTCATCGGTGTTATGTTTGAAAATGAAACGAATAAAGAATAAAGGAAAAAGATAGAGAGAGAGAGAGAGAGAGAGAGAGAGAAACAAGAGAGAGATAAAATAAAAAAGGAAAAACGAAAAAAGGAAGTATATATCGGTTTCAAAGAGACACATTAGGAATATTTCAAATTTAAAATTACGTTTCAAATTTTAATTCTCTCGAATAGTATATCGTATCAGTCGATTTATTTTTATGCTCTTTTGAAGATAGCTTTCGGTTATCTTTAGGATATCAAAAAAAAAAAAGAAAAAAAAAAGGAAAAAAATATAATGAAAAAATAAAAGAGAATATATCCTCTATGAGAATTCATGGTTACGAATTCACGGATAAATAATTGTTGAATGAGACAACGAGTTATAACGAGTACGTAGGCTTTGTTAGTATGGTTCAGGTGTTGGCGCGATAAGTAGAAAGTGATAAGTCTTTTAGGCGATTTCCGCTCGCCACTTCGCCGAGCAATTTAGCTCACGATAAATGTGAGCTACATTTTTTACCGACGTTAAATCTGCGTTAACTTATTATTACCTCGCGGCGCGGCGTCGAGTTTATGACGGTGCCGTTGGATTTTATGCTTTCGTGAGAAATTATCGGACATACAGATTTTTTGCCAAAGAACGGTAAAATGCTTTTAAAGAGAGACGGAGAGAAAGAGAGGGAGAGAGAGAGAGAGAGAGAGAGAGAGAGGGTAGGGGGTGGTGTTAGTAACGGGACGGAGCGTACGAGAGGGATATTAGTGCTTGATAAGTGTTTTTCCAATCGTTAAGCTTAAAACATAAATATAATGGATACGTAGCGACCCTTTTGCTGGATGTTCTGTAAAAAGTAAATATTTTCTTTTTCTGTTTCTTTTTTCTCGAAAATGTAACATTTTCCAAATCGAAAATCCATATCATTTACATATATATAGCGCAACAGAGTACTTCTTTAATAAAATTAAGAATAATTCTGTAATATTAGAAAATGACGAAGCGAAGAAAATGAAAAGAGAACGTTATAATTTTTACATAATTTTACGTTATTTAAAATCATGCGAATGTCATTAACTAGATAATATCAATCATGGAAATGAGAATGTCTTCCTCCGAGATTACTACGATACTCTATTCTAATTTCGCGTAATTGAAACATTGTTTGGTTTATTATTAAAAAATAATTTTCTAATTAATAACGGAACATCGATGTATTGCACTTTTTTTTTGTTTTTTTAAATAAAAAGAAAAACAGAAGAAAAATAATACATCATTGATTTTGATTTTTCGTAAAAGAAAAAAAAAAATTGTACAAATTTATGATACCAATAAAAATATTTCCATCTTATTCCCGTCCCCTATTGCCAACTACTATCAAAAAAAAAAAAAAAAAAAAAAAGAAAAAAAAAGAGAAAAATATACAGAAAAATAAAACAAAAAAACAAATAAAAACAATATCGAGTATTCTTACATGAAAATCTGTAAGATGATCTAAAAATCTCTCTTGGATATCGGAAACAGAGAACCAATAGATACATACATATATATATATACATATATATATATATATATATACATATATATATATAAATACATATATATATATATATATATATATATATATGTGTGTGTTTATAGAAACACACACGCATTCGTACACACACGCACACGTACACACACGCACACACACAATACATACACGCGAAAGAAGGTAGCTATTTGTAGTATACTAGAACGCCTCTAATTTTCTAACGGTGCTTTGGCAAAAGGGCGAGAGGGAACTTTAACTCGGATGCCACGTCGACGGGTGGGCCGATGGCTAATTGGTGGCTCGGTTGCGCTATATATTTATGGTGGACAGCCGAACGAGGTCCGTAAACGGGAACGAGAAGCGATATACGCGTATCGAAGCTGGACCAAAGTGGTAGGAGAAGTTTCGTTGGTGCCCTATTGATCCGGGAGCGTGGGCTTTCATTTAAGCCATCGTGAATTCCCGTCCTGTACAACGCACTACTCACATGTATATACATAGATGTATATGTACATATGTATACAAACACGTACGAACATACATATATGTGTATATATATATACAGATAAATATACATATATATATATATATATAGTCACACACATTTTCCTATGGACCCAATTTCTCTATTTATCTCTCTTTCTCTCTCTCTCTCTCTCTCTCTCTCTGTGTGTCTCTCTCTTCCTTTCTCTTTCACTCTTGCGGTCTTTAAACCTCTACTTTCTCGTTGCTTCACACGCAAAGCTGATTCAAAGTAGAATTAGATGAACGAAATAAAATTCAATGTACAAATTAAAACCGAAGAAATTCTATGATTATATCTATTGATATTTAAAGATAGATTAGAAATAACGTTTTAATTTTGATCGACGATATTCACGTTATAAATGTATCTATAATGAAAAATAAAGAAAAACGTTGTGTATTTATTTCTACATTTCGATATCTTGATAAGATATACTTCTTATGACATACTCTGATAACTAACCGCAAAGGCACAGCAAGAGAATGTTAAGGTAACCGGTATCGTACCTATGTTCACAAGATGAATGCAAGAGGGAATTGTGTGTCTCTTAGTTAGTAACTATCTAAACGCCGAACAAAGTATGATGGTATTAGTAATAGCGATTAGTAGTAGTAGTAGTGCTAGTAGTAGTAGTTACAACAGTAGATATTGACATTTACAAACAAACATCCTCGTTATACGCGTTTCATTCATTGGACTCTATTTGGATCGAATGATCAAGATAATACACTTTAAAGCTTCATCCTATTTCAGTTCAATGAATTTATTGGATTAATGCTAGTTAGGTATCTAGGAAACAAGATAACCTGATATCAAATAAACTGACGATACTCCTACGATTATTACAAACGTATTGAGAATTTACAAATGACTCAATTTCAATTAAGTGTATATGTATATCTTTCCGTCAAATTAATTCACATATGGTACGTTTATTGTATAACAATGAGAACGGAATGAATGAATATTACAAATGATAATTACAAATGTATCAATGCCCATCGATAATTATTCTAATCGTATATCAACCTATACGTGATATAACGATTATAAGTTCGCGATGATCGATAATTATTATTCTCGAATTTTGTCTTATTACGAACAATAATCATTTTCTTGCGATTTACTGAATAGCAGATTGATGTGTTTGAGTTTATTAGAACGATAAAGAGAAATACACGCGCACGCATATATATATATATATATATATATATATATATATATATATATATACAGAGAACGAACTGGCTTTTTCAGATAGAAACGACACATTTCGGATGACAGTCGGTAGGATGGTATTCAAATTAGTTATTGACACAAGTACACGCAATTCCAGGGCGATACGAGCGCATTTGTTCGGCGATGCGGGTCAGTCTCGATAACTAGATAATTATTCTCGTCTCACGTGGTACCATAATGAACCTACCGCACGTTGTACACGCTCACGTACACGTTCGTGTCCATCCACCTCTCTCTCCCCTACCAATACACAATTCCCTTTAACCCCTTCTTCCCCCTTGCTCTATACCATCAGTAGCAGCACTTCGTACACGCATCCTCGATCGCGTTCGCACGTATGCGTGCTTGCGTTCTCGTTTAATAGCTCTGATTCTACATTCCCTTGGATTCGACAATGCTTGGGTCTGCTGCATTTCCGCGTCCCAATTCGCGAGAAACGCTAAAAACGAGCCCCTGATTGTGAGTTTAGAGCGACTATTACGTTAGCCGCGTTCACGTTCCTAGATTTACAGTGTCATCAAAAGTGTCGTCAAAATGTGACGAGAGCGAGCGAGAACATCGTGCTACGCATAAAGCTTTGCCCGATGACTCGTCCCCTTTCTGTCTCTCTCTCTCTCTCTCTTTTTCTCTTTCTATTACATTCTTTCTCTCTTTTTATATCCTTCCACTTTCTTTCTATCTTTTCTAAAGTATGCATTAGTCGAATGGAAAAGTATGTGAAAATTGACGAAATCAGTGCTGCGGAAAATTGAAGACCTGTAAAATCGCTCCATCTACGAGAATATCTTTGTTCAATATACGAGAGATTACTATATAACGTGTATATATATATATTTTTTTATATATATATATATATATATATTATATGTATATATCAAATATACATATACGTACAATTCTCAGAGTATGCATTAAATCCTCGTCCAGAGTTTTCCGCTTCGTTGGTTCCGGATAACGCGATGGTAATGTCCGATATACGAACACGACTCTGCATCGTCTCTTTCTTTTTTATTACTCGTTAAGCTTCCTCGTTAAGCGGACAAGAAATGTACTATTCGCCCGAGTTATTATCGATTGGATATAAGTACGATTAATTGATCGATAAACCGATAAATCCTATGTAGGATATATCATTTTTTTTTTTTTTTATAAATAAATCTTATTTAAGGAATTATATAAGAATTATTCGATTTTTCTTCTCTTTTTTTCTGATTTCAAGGTTGATCGTAGAACCTATTTGTTGCACGTGCATTTTTCTCTCTCTCTCTCTCTCTCTCTCTCTCTTTTTCTCTATTTCTCTATTTCTTTTTCTATCGTTTAAGTCACACGAAACACGCCGTCAAGAACTAATAGACGCCGTTGTCGTCGTCGTCGTCGTCGTCGTCGTCGTCGTTCCTTCTCATCTCATCTCTAAGCTGAGTTGTATGGATCTACGCCAAACTTCTTGCAAGCCACCATTTCTTCTTGCGATCAGGCTAGAACGGATGGCGCGCCGTTACAGCGATAAAACGGAAATTACGCTTCTTCTGTGTTACCCCTCCCTTCTCCCCTTCGAAAGAGATCGCAAAAGAGAGAGAGAGAGAGAGAGAGAGAGAGAGAGAGTTAGAAAAAGAGAAAAAAATTCACGTTTTGTTATATTTTCTCGAGCATGGGAGATATAAAAAAATCACTTCGTTGAACATCGAAAAAAGGTGGGAAAAAAAAGGAAGAAATTCAAATTTTATCATTAAGCTACCATTGAAGCCGCTCCGAGTATTAGAATATTTTCAAGCACAAAAGGGAGAAAGGAGATGGAGAAATGAAGAACGAAAAAAAAAAAAAATGAAAGAAAGAAAGAAAGAAAGAAAAAAGAAAAGTAGGGAAGAAAAAGGAAAAAAGAAAAATGATATAAAATAAAAGGAGAAAGATTGAACACGAAAGTAATAAATAAATGTAATTAAATTCTTTGGATTCCTCCTGTATCCTCTACTTTTTCCTTCTCTTTCTCTTTTTCTAAATATAACGCCATAGTACTGGGTCAAGTATTAAAGAGCTCGAATCTTTGTGCTAAAGAGAAGGACGAACCACCATGAGCATTAATTAAAAGCAACGAGGGCTTTTCGATCGGACGATAAATCTCAGTTGAGCTGCTACCACAACCTTCGTCCTTCTCTTTCTTCAAGCCCATTTCAAAGTCCTCTTCCTTCTCTTCCTTTTCCTTCTTCTTTTCCTTCCTATTTCTCCTGTACCTCTTTTCCTCTTACTCCTCTTTCAATTCTTCCAGTCTACTCTACGAACTCTTTCC
This sequence comes from Vespa mandarinia, assembly GCF_050613455.1. NCBI lineage: Eukaryota > Metazoa > Arthropoda > Insecta > Hymenoptera > Vespidae > Vespa > Vespa mandarinia. Next base: position 7,366,794 of record NC_140818.1, on the reverse strand, counting down.
TTCTAATTCCAGTCGCGCGGAATTGCCTCTTCGTGCACGACCAAGCCGCTAATTGTCCTAGCCCACGATCGGTACACGGAGAATTTAGGTCGAGCAAGAGTTTGGGGTAGGATAGAGTATAGGGTAAAGTGGGGTGAGGTGGGGTTAGGATAGAGTTGGGGGAAAAGGGTAGGTTAGTGCTCACGTACGTTACGAAGGCGCCCAGAGAACTGGCAAACTTTGTCGGCCATAGGAACGAAGTGTACAGGAGTATACAGGTGGATGTCGTTGAATCCTTGCTGCGTTTACAGAATTTATAGGGCTAGCGCGTACGACGGCTCAACCTATTTTCTCTCTTTCTCTTATGCTATTCCCTCCATCTCTCGTAGGAAGTGTGAGACTAAAACGTCAAGTGGAAGAAAGAAAGAAGAGAAATAGAGAGAGAGAGAGAGAGAGAGAGAGAGAGAGAGAGAGAGAGAGAGAATAAAGGGTGAAAACGTTGAGAATGTATGAGAATAAGTGAGAAAGAAAATTACACACACCACTCTTGCGTCTCACTGCAATTAGTGCCTCTTTAGTCACGGGCACTGCCAACAACCTGGCTTGTGCACGAGAGCGAGCGCGCGCGAACCTGAAGGGCCGACCAGACTAACTACTTTCAACATTCTTCTTTTTCTTCTTCTTCTTCTTCTTCTTCGACTACTCCTCCTCCTCCTTCTCACTCTCTTTCTCTCTCTCTCTCTCTCTCTCTTTCTCTTTCTCTTTTTCTTTCTCTTTTTCTTTTATTCTCACGTCTCTCCAGGCTCAAACCCGTTTACTTTACGCTACTAATGACCGAAGAGCGTGAGTCATTTAATCCTTCTGCGAGGGAGGATTTGCGGAGTCATTGCGCACCTGCTCACAGTCTCTATAATGTGAAATTCGTTTTTGGTACAACCATTTCTCTCTCTCTCTCTCTCTCTCTCTCTCTCTTTTTCAATTCTTTTCTCTTTGTTTATTTCCATCTCTTTCTTTTTATTTTTCATATTATTTGTCATTTGTAAACGATGAAAACGATTGATCAACGTTTCGAGAAAAAAGAATGAAAGAAAGAAAGAAAAAAATGAAAGAAATAAAAGGAATTGACGAGGGACGAGAAATTCTTTGATAAAGAACATAAAAGCAATTATGATCGAACAAAAAGACGTACTCTCTCTCAAGGTGATGATGTAGTAGGATGCTTGACTCGCCTTGCTACGGCCCATCGCGTTTACTGCAGCCACGCGAAAGCTATAGACCGTGAATGGTGTTAAATTCTCAATCGTGTAAACTGTTGCGCTTGTTGGTGTCACTATTTCTTTCATTGCGTCCCAGGAACCATCCTCGTTGACCCTGTGAAACAAAAAAGAAAAAGATGAAGAAGATAAATCTATTGATTATATATATATATATATATATATATATATATAAAGAAATTAAAAAGTGTTTTGCTACAATATTGTAACAAAAATTATTTTACATCAATACTTATTTGATAAATAATGCATAAAAGTTTAAATATTGATATATATATATATATATTTAGAGAGAGAGATAGAAATTAATGGAAACGAAATTGTACGTTCGGTCGATATTATCTCACGAGTTTAACGGATATCTAATCGGGGTTATAAACGTGAAATGTTAATTTGATTTGACGGTTCCCTGGATCGATGTTTCATATCGACGCACACGCTTCTCGTGAGATAATAATCAACGTTTATCGTTTGCTCTAAATATATAACATCGAGCGCTAGTTGACCTCGGTATCTACCATACCTACTATCCATCGAGTTT
>NC_140818.1:7335000-7360000 GCF_050613455.1 Vespa mandarinia | reverse complement strand
TCTCTTACTCGTCTAGATAAAATAACATCGGCTTGCTGTATATCGTCATTCGATGTAACACTTTAAACAATCTCCATTGACGATACGTTTTTTTTTTTTATAAAACGAAGAACAAGATGCATTTTATTACGATCGACAAACATTTCGTTCTTCTCTCTCTCTCTCTCTCTCTCTCTCTTTCTCTCTCTTTATTTTCAACGTAATATCAGTATTAAAACGATAAAGCCGATGTTAGAGATATTAAAAATTATCTTTATAAAGGGAGCCAAGAATAAAAATATAATAGAAAGATAAGAATCGATGTGAAAGATCGAATTTGAAAATCATAAGCTGTCGTTCGTGATTCATTTCATTTTATCATTCATACCGATTAGTATTATCATCTTGCGTGTTGATATTGTTCTTTTGGAAGATCGCCATAAGTTTTATAGTTCATTTAGTTAAATTTTCTCTTGAATTTCATATGAAAATGACGAAAGTCTATGACAACGATGTTCTTCGGTACGTAGCTTTTATCGTCTCTTGTGAATTATACACGATAGATGATAACGAAGATTTGTAAAGTTCTTGATATATATATATATATATATATACATATATATATATATGTAAAATATATACTAGAGAGTGTGTGTGTGTGCGTGTGTGTATGAGAGAGAGAGAAAGAGAGATAATCCATCTAGACCACGTCGACCGCGATCGTCGTAATTATTTATGCCAGCTTGGAATAGTAAATTGGGCTAAATTATCGGTACACAGAGCGTACGTATCAGACCATGTTCCTCGAGCCACCGGGACGAGATTAGCAGAACGTCAGTGTCCGATAGTGCCATTCTGATTGAGACCGACCACTGACTCCATTTTGGCTTTATCTTCCTCGGACGGCTATTTCCGGAAGATGAATTGGACTTTTCAAAGTGTACAATACATTGAGATATATACTGTAACGATTCGAGATCTCATGAGTCTTCGATCATCTTTTTTTATTTATCATTTATCTTCTTTCCTTTTTTTTTTCTTTTTCTTTTGTTTTTATTTTTGAAAAGTCTTTTTTTCTTCTTTTGTTTATATTCACTTTTCTTCTTATCATCGATTAATAATTATTATAAGGGATTAAAAATATTAAGTAAGTATATATATATATATATATATATATATATATATATATTATTGATAATGAATTAATAGAGATTATGGAGAATGCACTGTCTGATAATCCTATGTTCCTATGTTCCTTCGATAAATACAAGGCATAATCGATACTTCCTACTATATATGTCATAATACCGACTTAACAGGTACTTTGCTAATAGCTTTGTTAGCTACTACTATTACTACTACTATTAATGCTACTATTACTAACTTAATGTATACGCCAGCAACGACGTACCTTCCTGATTTATTCCACTTTCTCTCTTTCTCTCTCTCTCTCTCTCTCTCGGTCTCGCTCTCGCTCTCGCTCTCTTCTCGTTCTACCGTACGAATTTAACGGAAAAGTTAGAACGACATTGCATTTTCGGTCGAACAAAGGGCCGAACTTTCGTTTCAATCCGCTTGTCGGGCTAATTCGATCTATAGGAAAACTTTATTTCGCGACGAAGGTAAAATCCAAGCTTGGCCCTTTCTAGATACATACATAGTTAGATAAATCGGTACGAGAAAAGTGACTTCCCCTTTTCTCGCTATCGTTCTTCGTTTGGAAGATTTTAAAACGTTCTCCCAAAGAAAGAGAGAGAAAGAGAAGGTAGGAGAGACTATTGCCAAATCGAGTATCGATCTTACGTATATGTATGTTGAGTTTTCAAGGAAAAACGTTGAGACATTTTCTGAAAGTACCATCGTACAATATCTCAGGATTAAAAGCAATGTCCTAATGTAAACGTAACTTTTATTTTCATCGCACTATATCCTACATTCAAGAAATACAAAACGAATATATTCAAGTTAAATTTTATCACGTTGTTCAATATAAATTTCGTAAAGAAAAAAAAAAAAAAAAGAAAAACAAAAGGAATACAAAATTACGACGTTCGCATATTAGTTATCTTGATTTAATGCAAAACGTTATTCTTTTGACTTTTATCATGATTACTTTATATTATTACTTTATATTATTACTTTGAATTGTTTCGATGATTTAAAAAAAAAAAAGAAAAAAAAAAGAAAAGAGGGAGAGAGAGAGAGAGAGAGAGAGAGAGAGAAAGAAAAAATAAAAGAAAAAAAAAGAAAAGAGGGAGAGAGAGAGAGAGAGAGAGAGAGAGAAAGAAAAAATAAAAGAAAAAAAAAGAAAAAGAGGAAAAGTATCTTTTAAACTGTTATAGATATTTTTGTATATTTTTTTTTCATTTTGTTATTTTTTTTTTTTTCTTTTTTTATTTTTGTTAAACACCCAATACATTCGTCGAGTTTTAACTTCCGATTCTGACTCCGTTCACTTTTCATACACAAAACGGAAATCAAAAATCGTGTAACGTGTGAAACGTGTTGGTGTTATTCGAGTTGCCATATGACGGATAGCGCGAATCGACGTACCAGAAATGTTTCAAATATATCGTCGACGCGTTTACCGTTTCAACAATGACGAAATCATTGCGCGTACTCGCATACAAACAGAAACTGTCGATATCATTCGTAAAGCGTTCTATATTTTAGTATGAACACTTGCCATACGGTTACGGATATAGAAAGAGAGAGTAGATAGATATAACACGCAAGCGCTAACATATTTGTATTTTCAAAATATTTGGCGGGTTGCGTCAACCATCTGTTTCTCCTTGATTCATTGCGATATAGTTTGATGATTACACCCCGTCTCTCTTACCCTTTTTTCCGCCCTGCCGCCGCCACCCCCCCCCCACTCCCTCTAATCTTTGGATTGGAAGAACATTTAAATTTTATGATAAAACGAAGTGAAATGAAATTTATTTTAAATCAGTATTAACAATCTTGATTGAATCCAGTCGATCCAACGAAAAAATATTTCAACGATTGTTAATATAACCGAGGATAAAAATAAATTGTAATTATGAAGTTTAATAAAATATCAGAAGGTAGGATGGGGATGAGCGAGAGTAACTTCAAGTGCTATCTATCGATCGACGTATGTCAAATGGAATTAACGTGACGTCATGTTATATCACGTTAATTCGTACGAAAATATAACGATTTAATTTCGAAAGAAAGTCGAAGTAGGAAAGAAGAGAGAAAGAGAGAGAGAGAGAGAGAGAGAGAAAGAGAAAAGAAGAAAAAAAAATAGAAAAGAAAGAAAAAAAGGAAAGAAAGTTTTAACGTTGGAACGTCACGATCATGATTATTTGGGGATTTGTTGTCGCGTTTTCTTTCTCCCTCTCTCTCTCTCTCTCTCTCTCTCTCTTTTTCTTTTGCTATTTCTGTTTCTCTTTCCGAAACGTGCGGTCTTTTCGTGAGGATAAAAAAATTCAATTTACGAGGAAAACAAAGTCGAGAAGTCACACGCAGAAACGACGCGCGATCCTCGCGTCGCGCATCGCCAACTCGTATCGATGGGATGGAAGGCAAAATAGAGAGATTTTTTTTACTCTCCCTTTCTCTCTCTTTCTTCCTTCCTTTTCTCTTCGATTTTTCCTTTTATCTCTCTATCTCTCTTTTTTTGTTTTTCTTTTTTCCTTTTTTTCTCTTTTCTTTTTTTCTCACACAGAACGATATTTTTTCGACCTGTGCGCACATTCATCTCGCTGCAAAAACGAACTTTCGTGACAACGAGGGAGAAAAAGAGAAGAAGAGAGAAAAAAAAAGGAAATGAAAGAAAGAAAGCAAGAAAGAAAGAAAGAAAGAAAGAATGAATGAATGAATGAATGATTGAATGAATGAATGAATGAATGAATGAATGAATGAAATAAAGAGAAAAAGAAAAATTGAAGAAGCAAAGAATCAATCGTACGACACATCGATCGTTTATCGAAAATAAAACAGATGCTATGGTAAAATAATCTTTTCTTTTCGTTTGCCTCCTTTTTTTTTCCTTTTTTTCCTCCACTCGAAGCCTAGATAATTATTCGCCGATATCGGATACACCGACATCGAACCAATTGCCTCGATTTGCCTCTATTATTAACAATGCAAGCACTACAGAAACGGAGAGTAAGAGTAATAATAAAAGATAGATAGATAGATAGATAGAGAGAGAGAGATGGAGAGAGAGAGAGAGAGAGCGGTGTTTATATGCTGCTATGAAAAGAACTTCTCTTCTCGAGGGAAAAAAAATATTATAGGAGTAAAGAATGAGAGAGAGAGAGAGAGAGAGAGAGAGTGTATGAGAGATAGAGTGGGAGAGAGAAGAAAATTCGTAACGCGTGTCGATACCGTGGCCGCGCGTTATTCAAACTCCCTTTTTGTTATTCCATTCTCAAAGTGTTCAATAACAAGGCTTTATTACAAATACTCATCCTCCATTTTTCTCGCATTTATTTTCTGGCCAGCTACGCAGTATCTCTTTTATCTCGAGAAAATATTTTTCAAATAGAAAGAAAAAGGAAAATAAATAGAATTCCATGTATGTATATATATATGTATATATATATATATTTTTTTCTATTTAAAGGACTATCGTTTGAGAAAAGAAAGCTGAAAAATGTCACAATCGGCCAAGTCGATTCCTGAAAGTAATGGCTTTTGAATCAATTTTCATATAGGTAAGAAGGTTATACATATGCAGATAATACGACATTTAAATGTCAAAGTAACTTAAATATATAACAATCTGTTTCTATTCTTTTTCTTTCTTTCTTCTCTCTCTCTCTCTTTCTCTCACTTCTTTTATTCTCGTATACTTTATATACATTTTTTTTTAATAAATTTTTACAGTCCACCGCGATTTTCAAGCTATCACGTAGATAAACTTCATTTTTTATTCAGGTTACATTTCTCTCGTTCTTTTACAGAAATAACAAAAATAACAAGAAAATAAAAAAAAAAAAAAAAGAAATGAATAATAACAAGGATGCTTATTGGAATAATTATTATGTACCTATTTCTTCTTTTGATATCTCTTATCCACCCGCTTCTCCCTGTCCTCTCCTCCTTGATTCGTTGATCTTCACGCTTTGATTAATAATTCGAAATTTTACAACAATGTCAAATGCACTCCTTCCTTTCTCAAGGGAGATATGCACATTACACAATTCCATGGTATACACGTCTAAAGTGAGAGTCATGAAATCGGCGTTCGCATGAAAGCTCACGTTCGGATTACGTTCGTCGGTTTATTTCGGCGAAACACTATCGGAAGTTGAAATTTGCCTGCCGAGCGGAAATTTGACCTACAATTGACACGTGAATAGTCGCGTTATCTAGACGCACGTACGTAGATATGCGACAGACAGAGATAGACAGACAGACAAAGAGAGAGAGAGAGAGAGAGAGAGAGAGAGAGAGAGAGAGAGAGAGAGAGAGAGAGGGAAAGAGAGAGAAAAAGAGAGAGAGAGAGAGAGAGAGAGAGAAAGGGATGCTGAGCTGAAACACGGGAACAAACGTCGACAAATGTATCAACCAGAAAAGTGACGCGTTACTCGGGCGTGAGCTTTGACGATATATATATATATATATATGTGTGTGTGTGTGTGTGTGTGTGTATTTTAATCGTGAGTTCTGAGACAGATCATGCTTTCACAGTTTAATCATAAATCGATTCGAATGAAATTCTTTAATCCGTAATTTATTTTATCTTTTTCTTTCTTATCTTAGGATTTCATATTATTTCGGAATATTTTTCTAACCTTCAATTAACTTTAACGTACAAAAATATATACATTAATATCGTATACGAGAATTAAATTTATATTCGACAAATTAAATCTTACATAAATAAAACAATTTATGTTAAATAATTTTATATACGTATATAATATATAGACTTTAAATATACTGCCTTATATAATTATCATGAAACGAAATAAATAGATGGAGAGAAAGAGAGAGAGAAAGAGAGAGAAGGAGAGAGAGAAAGAGAGAGAAATAAAGAGAGAGAGAGAGAGAGAGAGAGAGAGAGAGAGGAAGACTGAGGGAGAGGGATATTGAGCTGAATCACGGGAACAAACGTCAACGGATTTATCAACTAGAAAAGCGTCGCGTTACTCGGCCATGAATTTTGACTGGTATATATATATATATGTGTGTGTGTGTATTGTGCGTTTGTGTGTGTACCCTTTTGGGACAGGTCATGCTTTCACATTTTAATCATAGATCGATTCGATCTATTATTCGATTTCTTTAATCTCCGGAATTTATTTATTTTTCTTCTTTTTTTTGTGTTTTTCTTTTTTTCTCGTTTTTTCCTTTTTTCTTCCCTTTTTTCGGATTTCAATTTATTTCGGAATTTTTTTCTAACGTCCGATTAACTTTTACATACAAAACTATACATGAATGTCGTATACATACGAAAGATAATTCAGTTTTCGACACAATTTAGATCGCACACAAACAAATCATTTTACATATATTAAATAACTTTATATACGTACTTCATATACAAACTTTAAATATACTGTCATGTATAATTATTATAAAACGAAGTAAATGGAGAGAGCGAGAGATCGAGAGAAAGAGAGAGAGAGAAAGAGAAAGAGAAAGAGAGGGAGAGTGAGAGAGAGAAAGAGAGAGAGAGAGAGAGAGAGAGAGAGAGAGAGAGAAATTGAGATCTCGTTTGGCTCGTTAGATCACTTATGTACATCATAATGCGTTATCCGCGTATGGACGTTGTTCTTGCTCGATTCGGAAGTGCACACAATGCCATATCAAATCTGGACCCTGGTCGCGTACCGCTTCGTAACTGGTCCAAACATGGGGATCTCGGCTGGCCAAGCCTCCTATCAGAACCTCCGTTTCGCATCTGCTTTAATAACGTATGGCCGGAGAAGTTCTCTCTCTCTCTCTCACACACACATTCTCTCTCTTACGCACACACTCGCTGTATGCATGTTCATATATATGCGTACGAGTTTGAGCGCATCTCTCTATATTACACAGAATGATTTACATGCCGGCTGCGGCAATATGTCATACACGATATGAAAGGCGACGATACACCATAGGTTTCTACTATAAGAATAGAACTTCTATTATGAGTTAGGAAAAATTTTATTTTCTTATTATCGAATTGAGAATAATTAATCCGATCGAAATTGGATATAAATTTTTACTTGAGTGAATGTAGGTCACACGTTTTTTATTTCAATTATATGAAGTTATTTTAAATAATAAAATTACGTACAAGAAAAAAACAAAACAAAAAAAAGAAATAGATAGAAACGTGATAACACATATTTTTCTTTCTTTAGTTAGAAATCCAACATATACAGATCCGATTAAAGGTGAAACGTCTTCTCTAGAAATATCAAACTATATGCATACATATATTATATATATATATATGTATACATACTTACATATACTATATATTTACGTATACATATGTCAAAGTACGAATTCAATGTAAATGTAGTTACGTAAATATACGACTTGAAAGATTTTCGAATTTACTTCTGTGAAAGTACACCGAAATACCGATAGTACGTTCGATCCGATCGTATCGAAGTACGAAGAGAAACGATAAACACGTCGTACGTAGGTTCAAATGCTCGTTCGTCGTACTAAGAAAGGGGTAGCAGCTCTTGGAAATCGGTTGGAATAGGCGTCAGGTGTGTCACCTTGACTGGCAATTTGGTCAGGAGCCTATTATTCAGTTCTTATTCAATCTCATGGCCCGTGCCTGAATAAATCGTCGCCATTTCCTTGAGAATCGTCGACTTTATATCTTTCTTTCTTCCCATTTCACGGAGAGAAACCTCTCTTACCCTTCCAACCCCAAATCACCCCAAACCTCTTTCTTCCTTTTGTTGCAGTCGTCTAGATTCCTTTTAGCCACCCCTTTTAGATCCTCTTTCTCTCTCTTTCTCTCTCTCTTTCTCTCTCTCTCTTTCTCACATATACATACATTTACACTTACCATTCTCGATTCGATTCTAACTCGTTTCCGAGATACGATAAACGAAAGTAGTTCTCTGTCTAATTCAAAGAATATATACACGTTCTTTCAAAACGTATAGCGCATAATATCACCCCGAGGGATTTAATATGCTGAAAATAAGAAAAAAATTTAATACGAGGATATGTCCAAGATGAGCTTGTTATCGAGATACAAACGTCTTATTGCATTATATCAATTATTTATCATTCATTAAAGAATTTGTTCGTAAAAATCATCCTCTAGTATAATTTTTTAGACATCTTATTACTGAGATTTTAACTCGTTCGAACTTGTCGGACTTAAATCTAATAGATTTAATTATCCGTAGCGGCACCTAAACCAATTAGTTTGAAACAATGTAATTACAGACAATGTTGAGTTACTAAGGCAACGTATTATGGAGGAATGGGATAATTGCCAATAAAATTGAACAATAGCAGGCTATTTTGAACGACCCGATTGGTAATCATTTCGATGAATTTTTTATGAATTAATATAATAGAAAAAAAAAAGAAAAATCTGTGTAAATACGTTTATATATATTTTTTCTTTCTTATTTCTAATGTAACGCAGCTGAATCCATCGGTGAAGTTATAACCGCATATTCTGAAACATCCTGTATGGAGTGTGATTTTGAAAAAAGAAATAAAAAGATCTATCGAGTTTTTCTTGGAAGCATGCTATATATATATATACATATTTACGTATGTATATATATATATATATATATATATATATATATATATATATGGAGATATATGTATATATATGTATGTGTATTAAGGACGGCAAAGTTCAAGGGACCTCTTGGCTAAAATGATCTACGTGAAAGGCAAAGACCTTATAGTAGTCTAGAGAAAGAGGGAGAGAGAAAGAGAGAGAGTAGGATGCTTTGACTTCAAAGGAGAAATTGGCTTGCGACATCTTTGACTCCAGGGTACACGGTGGTCCATGCATCGTTGCATCTCCTTCTCTTCTAGTTTCACGAACTTCCCTTCATTATGTAGGTTATTTGGATTATAAACGGTATCGTTCATTTTCTATATGAAAAAGATTACTTATTTGACTTTGATTCTTATCTTCTATTTTTTTTTTTTTTTTTTTATGTTTTTCTTCTTTTTTATTTTTTTATTGTTATTTTTCACTCGGTCGTCTTTCGTACATAATCGGTATACATAAAACGAAGTTGTGTTCACAATTCGTATCGAACAAATAATAGACATAGACGATAGAGAGAGTTTTTGTAGTAGTACTATTAACGATAGCGTTTGCACGTTCGAAAAACGATTCGGTGGATCTTGTCTCGTGGAAAAGGGTGTTACCAGGCGAAACCGTTAACGATTCGGCACAAAAGTCGATTCTCGATTTCCACTACCGGCAGATATGATATTCTAGTAAATGAGAGCCCGGATTAGAGTTGCTGCCCACAAAGGTGGAAGGAGGGAAAAGAGAGACAGAGAGAGAGAGAGAGAGAGAGACAGAGAGTGGGGGTGAGTTTCTTTTTGCTTTGCCATAGTAACTACAATTCGACGAGTACGGATAGAGAAAAAGAGATAAAGACAGAGAGATAAAGCGAGAGAGAGAGAGAGAGAAAGAGAGAGAGAGAGAGAGAGGGAGAAACAACGTGTATATAGTTGGCAAAGGAGCAAGCTAGAGATTCGCTAGAAAGGGAGAAAGAGAGAGAGAGAGAGAGGAAGGAGCAAAGGAAAACGAATAAAAGTTTTCCGATCCCGAAAACTTTTTATGGCGTCATTTTTGCTCGACTTTTTGCCGGGTACAGTAAACGAAGCTCGATTCTTAATAACGGAGGAGACCATTTCGCGATATTGTCACTGCGTTCAAAATCTTTCATCGAAAAGGAGGAAGAAAATGGGCAGAAATGATATATTCACGGGGATATTCTTCATGAATTTGTACCAATCCTGTTCTTTTCCTTTTTTCTTTTTTTTTTTTTTTTTTTTTTTTTATTTTATTTCTTTTTCCCGTTTTTCTTCTTATCTTTATGACACCCTAACGATAAAAGATAATTGATATATTACGCTTGTACCATTTTAAAAAGATAATACTTCAGAGAACAAGGATGTGAGTTTAATGACGATGATAATAATAGTAATAATAATAATAATAATAATAATAATAATAAAAAGAAAATATAATTTCGTTTAATAAATCAATAATATATAAAAATTTGACGAATTGCATTTTATCGCGCTATCGATTAAATTTTCTTCCTTTCTTTCTTTCTTCTTTGTTCTTTTTTTTTTTTTCAATTATCATTGAAAATTTATCCGATATATTATTTATATATGAAATTTATTCAATTATTATTATTGTAATATATAAATGTAAATAAAAATGTAAAAATGTAGTCAATTATAGTCATAATCACAATCATACACAAGTCGTTATATACAGTTTTATCACATTTCATCTTAATTTTTATCGTTTCGAGATATACGTCTCGTATACGCATGCATGCATGCACGCACGCACGCACGCACGCACATACGTATACACCAGACATATCCCATGCTCACCATTGCCATGTTACACGTTCGATGTCGAACGACGTGCTGCGCCCGTCATTATTTCACGTCATACGGAGGCGCGATATTAATGGACGAAACGGACTGCACGCGCGACACGTTTTTGACTTTCGAGTGAAAATTATTATCGACATTTTCAGGGAATTGGCAGAAGGACCGTACGCACATCACACACGATGAGAAAAATGTTAAAATAAACATCGTAGAACAAAACGTGAGTCTCGTTAAATGTGTATCCTTTCTTTTTTTTTTTTTTTTCTTTCGTCTTTCCTTTCACGTATAATACAAAAATAACAAAAAAATATCCCGAAAAATTTAATTCCTGGCAGAGATAAATTCGAGAGGATGTTATCTCTGAAAAACAAAAAAAAATCAATACGAAACTAGCAAGTACGAATTCATTTTGAATGTCTTTCTTCTTTTGATTCACGATTACGATCGAGAATAGGAATAATGTTCCCACGTTCGAGAGAAAGTGAGAAACAGCTGGTAGTTTTTTTTCTTCGGCATATTTCACGGGCCATTTGGTAGAGAAGTTTTTATCGATGAATCGTTCCCGCGAATCGCTTTACAATCAAGTAAAAAGGGCATATAAGTGAAGAATATTTGAAAGACCGAATATTCGTTCGTTCGGTAAAGTAGAACGAGGCTATGGAAGAAAAAAAATTTTTCCCTAGCAATACGGTTGATATGTATGTTAATTTTATTTTATTTTTTTTTTTTCTTTTCCATGTTGTCGAAATAACTGACAACGCAATTCTTCACAGTCGAGTTTTATTATATTCGGCTTAACTTCCATGGTGTTCAAAGCTCCTTTCCATAAAACATTACGGGGAATGGCGTGGATTATTTGATGATAAAAAGATTTTCAAACTGTTATCTCTCTTGATGTAGAAGAAAGCGTCGTATAGAATCTCTTATTAAATTTGTAATATCAAAAAGTTTCATATAGGGCGTTCACTAAACACCGAAAGATATTCAAATCTCGATTGTAAATTATTTACAAAATAGAAGTTTCCAATTCAATTACGAAATAACAATTAACAATTTGCATTTACGAAACGCAAAGGATAAATCATTGAACAGAAAATCTCAATAAATGAAAATTCGATGATTTTATCGTTAGATATTATAAGGCAATCGGTTTTTATAACCTTTACGGTTTTAATAACTTCAGGGTTAAAAGATCATTTAAGAATTAATCTCACCTAATCTATAAGGCATCACGCGGATTATACGATATGTTAAAATGAATATGATCTATCTATCTGTCTATCTATTTATATTATATTTTCTATGACTATTTAACTTCTTAAGTTAAGAACGTTATCAAAGTCGAGACTTAGCTAAATCGTTTTCTCTCATTTGAAAATAATAGACTGATCTAATTTTATCAAAATTCTTAGATCCATTATCGAAATAAACTTGTTAAACATAAGAATATGTAAAAATCTTTCGTTTAATAGTTTATCGTTTAATAGGATATATGTGTGTAGGTTTGCGTGTATGTGTATCCGTGTCCAGGTGTGTGTGTTTATGTGTGTATGTATGTGTGTGCATGAATCGATGGTTACAAGATCAAATGATATTCTATTGAGATTACAAGAAACGAGAAGGTACCAGAGCTTCGTAAATTCTCCATAGAATTATTCGACGACGAAGACGACGAAGACGACGATGAGTACTAGTAATAGTAGTAGTAGTAGTAGTAGTAGTAGTAGTAGTAGTAGTAGTAGTAGTAGTAGTAGTAGTAGTACGAAGAGAAGATGGAGTAGAAGAGAACACTCGACACAATCAGTCCCTGATGATTTGTAGCTGAGAGTGCAGTTGTCGATTTCGCGCGAAATAATCGGCCTCGTTCGCGCGGAAGTCTCTCGATAGCAGGAAGACGCGTACCATTCTTCGACAATTCTGTTCGTCTTTCACGAAAAGAATCGTCCAGAATTTATTCTTTCTTATTCTCACGATTGTCTCACGATTTATTCACGACGTGATATATATATATATATATATATATATAATTTTAATACCATAATAATTTTATCGTTTGATAGATAGCAAGATTCTAATAAGATATTGATAATAAAAAAACAAGAAAATCAAATTGTCCCATATACGAATATTATCATTCTAATTTCTGATATATGTATATCGTCCTATATTTTTCAATCGAAATGAAACAAAAAAAAATATATATATACATAAATATATATACACATTGTAATTATATTATATATAAAGGAAAAATTGAAAAATTTCAATTGGACGTAATTAAAATGAAGAGAAGATCGTTGTGGATTTAGGATAAGTCCAAGGAAAGAGTGATCGTTCTACTTACACCAAACACGTAATAGGTCGAAGATAGACGATCGTTTATCTTCCATCTCGTCCTTAAAACGGATGCGAATTTCGGTGAAGCTTCCCGTCGCATTAGCTCCGAACATAGGGCACACAAATGCAAGTAGACATGATGGACACACATGGACAAGGTGAAAGAGGATACGCACACGATGCCAAAAGTGAAATAGCACGTCGATTGGGACGGATGGTAAACGGTTTTAACGTCTCCCACTTTAGAGGCCGCTTTCGACACGGTCGGTGGTCGACGAAATCCGTCGAACTAAATCGCCCAGGATTTCGGCATTTATGTAAATAGCTTAGCCACGGCTTGTTAGATCCATAATACTCTTCAAGTGAAATCTCCATATGAATATTGCTCGCTAATGTTTCACTATATCGTATCGTACCCGTTCATATGTTAATTTATCTAACGTAAGGCACGCGAACGCGAGTAAGGGAACAAGAGTTTGAACGCGTGGCTTATTCGATATCGTGTGAATTAGGAAATCGAATAAAAATTTTTTTTTATTCATATTGTACTGATATTAGGTAGATCAAATTGTTTCTATTTCGCTGACGAAACCGAATAAGAGAGAGAAATAGAGAGAAAGACAGAGAGTGAGAGAGAGAGAGAGAGACATGATTAGTAGTCATTCGTAATTAGTATTCGTACGGTGCCAAGTTCGTTGATGTCGAGTTGATACTGCATTTTCGAATTGATTTATGATAATGCGTATATATGTACGTCGAGTTGGCTTCGTTGACTGACTTTAATCAACTACAGGATACTAAGGAACGTAATAACAACAATAACAACGACAACAACAACAACAACAACAACAACAACAACAACAACAACAATAACAACAACAACAACAATAGCAACGACGACGTATACACTTGTACACATTTATTTTTTTGTTTCTTTTCTCACGTATATTTACGTATCTTGTCCAGATAAATAACCACAATATGGCCAATTATAAATTGTACTGTTTATTTTAGATATTTATGCTCATAGTAATACGTGGCAAGGCAAACATAACAGAATCTCTCTACAAGTCATACATATAAGAAAGAAATAAACGTATATGACAAGTTTAGAGCACGTTTGCTACATAAAGTCAGATAACATAAATAATAGATAAAAAAAGAAAAAGGGAGAAAGAGAGCGAGAGAGAGAGAGAGAGAGAGAGAGAGAGAAAGAGAAAGAGAATTCGAGGAGAAAATACGAATGGTATTCTTAAAGGGGAGCACTTAATATTCGTGCAAGAATGTAATTTCTCGGAATTTGTTTCCTCTAACGATACCAGTTAGTCGTGCAAATGTCACTAAAGGATGTAACACGTGGAATTCCACTTTTCTATTTTTCTTATTCTTTTATTTCTTCTAGCCTGTTGGTCTGTTTATCATTCACGTTTTCTTCCTTTATCTCTTTTTCCAATTCTCTCTATTATATTCTCTCTCTCTCTCTCTCTCGCTCTCTCTCTCTCTCTCTCTCTGTCTCTCTCTCTCTCTTGCTCTCTCGGTTTCTCTTTCCTCATAAAATGAATTTCGATTAAAAGAACGAACAGGATATTTATCCTCGTCTCTTTGAAATTTCTTTCAACTTATCTTTTTGTCCATACTCATTTAATAATCTCACGATTGAAATAAATGCTATAAATAGATAAGGACATTCATACGAGTTATATATTCGTAATATCGCGAGAGATGATAATTCTAACGTCGAGAAGGAAAAAGGTGGGAAATGGAATATATTTTGCAAATACTATTAATAGATAAAAATTGATTTTGAAACGAATTTCGTTCAAGCGTCTCGAATTATCAATTACATTGATACAGGAAGTAAAGACGTATAATTAAGTTAAAGGTAACACCGGCGTTAACTTAACTTTTCCCCGCTTTGGCTCTTGTCTCTGGATAATCCTATCTAATTCCATTAGTTGACCGTGACAGAGGACTTCTACAACTTCTTCACGTTCAATAGCGATCTAATTTTTGCTTGTTTCCCTATAGAATCGTGAGATCGATCGAAGCAGACAATTTTAAATCGACTCTGATGTAACGTTGTTTCCAAAAAAAAAAAAAAAAAAAAAAGAGAGAGAGAAGGAAAAAAAGGTGAAATAAATTAAGTAAGTAAATAAAAAAAGATTGACCAAAATTTGTACATAACTATCGATCGAAGCTTGCGAAGTTTCCTTTCTTTTTTTTCTTCTCTCTCCTATAAGTAAAATTTCACTTTATTATTAAAAAAGAGATCTCCTTTCGGTCATCCATTCAAATATTTCCTTCTTGAAAGTACAAAGAGACTTTTTCGACAGTTTCCCCAATGGCAACTTTCCTCTTCGAGAAAGGAGTATCGGAAGGCGTCGCGTATCATGTGTACTCAATCAATTTCAAACCCATTTCATTAAGAAGATATCGGAGCCTCTCTCACCATCTATATTGGCCCTCCAGCATACTCCGAACTGAGCTCTGAATTTCTTCTTCGTTAAACTCTTTGTATTCTTGAGAGTTTCCATCGTCGCCGGAAGGAAGAAACTACCTCCAACTCCCTTTTATTTTTTCTATCTTTTTCCTTTTTCTTATCTTTTCCTTTCTTTTTTTTTCTTTTTTCTTCCTATTTTTTCTTTTTTCTTTTCTTCTTTTTTCTTTTTTTTTTTTTTTTCTTTACATCGAGGTTAATTAAACTAATGCTAAAGTATGCAAAAGGGAGAAACAGAAAGAAAATATTAGTGATTCATTTCGTAACGTTGAAATGTTTCCCGTTTCGATTAGATATTTTTTTTTTTTTACTTTTATACTATCTCATGATGAGGTGATCTCGTTTGTGATTTACGTCAAAGAATGATCTTTCTTTTCTTCCGCCTCCTTTTTTTTTCTTAAATAACTTTTCATTAAAAAAGAAAAAAAAAAAAAAAAAAAACAAATGAAATCTAACATCTGTTAGTGCTAGACAAAGATTTCTATTCTATTTAAATTTAATATAAATTCGAAGAGTAGAGATATTATGAAAAAAAAAAAAAAAAAAAGAAAAAAAGAAAGAAACGCATTGAGAATGCAATTGGAAGAACCTAATGTCGTTTCGATTTCGAACTAAAAATATATGTAAGTTACATTGTACAAAAATAACTTCGATGAAAAGTAACAAAACGTGGAAAAAAATAATGTACATGCATACACACATACATACATACATACATACATACATACATACATACATATATATATATATATATATATATATATATATGTATCTTATACATTGAAAATGTTTCCTTAAGAAGGCAATGACACGATCAGCCAGGCCACAATACTCACGAATGAATTGAATGGGGAAAAAAGAAATGGCATGGTTCCTTTATCGAAGAGGATACGCTCGTGAACTGATCGTAAAAACTTGCTATGTCCTGAAGCAATCTCAATGTATACATATACAGATATAAAAACCATACGTGCACACATACACACACACACACACATATATATATATATGTATATATCCTTACGTAGGTGTTCCATGCCATTTTGTAATAAATATCTGTACGTCGACGAACAATGGAAACGCGACGCGCCGAGACGTCGAACGGAAGAATAGTTCGCGAGACCTGAGATATTGCTCTTAGTGAATAACGAAAAGCATCGAATTCGACGCACGCCTTTTCCTCATCGTCCTTTTACACCGGCCCCCTCCCTCCCTCCCACCCTCCTCCTCATCTCCTTCCTTACATCCTATTCTCAATTCCCAGACTCTATGTACGTGCATATATTTTACCATAGTTATATACATGCGCACGTATTTAGATATATAAGTATATAAGTATATACTTATATACACATATATATATATATATATATATATATATATATATACGTTTTATAAAAACATTATTTTAAAAATTCGTAATAAAATATTTTCATTCGTTCGAACGAAATAATTTGATATTTAATTGCGGTTAATACATGGGTACTTATACATGTAGAGGTATATATATATATATATATATATATATATATATATATATATATATATATATATATACAGGCGTTAGATACACAACGATCTCTTTCCCTTTGTCTCTAACATTTGCAATCAAAGCCCATTTGTCGAGCTATCGCGTGACACAAACAATTCGTCTTTGTAATTGAGAAGCACCACCAAGGTGTCTCGCTCAAGGCTTAACGGGAAATAGGCGTTAATTATTCCAATGTATACTAATTGCTGATTCGGTGGATTATCTGGTTATCTACTCCACTCTCTGTCTGTCTCACCCCCTCCCCCTCGTCTCTCTCTTTCTCTTTCTCTCTCTCTCTCTCTCTCTCTCTCTCTGCGTATTTCTATTTGGTTAACTTTCGATTTTCCTCGTTTAATACGTCATATTGTTAAATATTTCATCAAATTGTTTTATCTCTTGGGAAATCGATAAATTGTTATTTAAATAAATATATTTTCTTAATTTAATGAAATGAAAAACTACAAATATGTATATACTTTCTTTCTTTCTCTTTCCTTCTTTATTTATTTATTTATTTATTTATTTATTTATTTATTTATTTCTATCTTTTTTTCGGTTCTCATTCTCCGTTTGTTAATGAATCGAACGAGGAGATTACGTAACACGTGAAAATAGAGAAAAATACGAACGCGAAAGGTATTAAAATGTAGTTCCATATAGCGGTCGGCTTCTAACGATTAAAGGAGTTAATGATGATTAATAAAAATGCGAGCAGATTATCCTGGTAACGAGGATTTTGCTGGTCCGCCTTCGGTAAAGCCGGGCCACCTCCTATCGCTTATGACGTTATTAAGAGAAATTTATCTACTTCTAAAATGACCGTAGAAGAGCTTGAGAATTCGTTTAAAAGAGTTCCTTTTGACGCGTAACCATCAAGAGGATACAACCAGTACGATGGCGAAAAATTGCCCGACACCTTTTTTTCTTACTCATTTTATTTTACATTTTAATTGGAATCATTAGTTATTAATCCTTATTCAGATGGTTACGTCATAAAATGATTTCTTAATAATCATATAATTAACATTTTAATGAACCTTTATGATTAACGAAAATTTATTTCCAATTATAGATATAGATCGTCATTATATATTTTCTAAGGAAAAAAATTTATTTTATAACTAGTGAAAATGGAAAGCTAAAATATCATCTTTTTCTTTTTTTCATTCTTTTTTTATTTTTCCCTTATTTTTTTTCTTCCCTTCTTTTTCTTTTTTCTTTTTTTCTTCCTTTTCATAGAGAAAATAGTCCGAGGACTGAGATATACGCATCGTGTTCATTAGACTTGCGATTTAAAAGGTTTTAAGCGTTCAAAGGCTTGTAATATCGAGCACGATCCTTCCAGACCGTAGAAGATTCGCCCAGGACTAATCTTCTTGA
Organism: Vespa mandarinia; assembly: GCF_050613455.1. Taxonomy (NCBI): domain Eukaryota; kingdom Metazoa; phylum Arthropoda; class Insecta; order Hymenoptera; family Vespidae; genus Vespa; species Vespa mandarinia. The sequence goes on along the minus strand of NC_140818.1, from coordinate 7,341,713 downwards.
ATTTATGGACCCTCCCGATAATGTCCAACCTCGTTCATCTACCTTCTCCTCCTCTTCCTCCTCCTCCTCCTCCACCTCCTCCTCTTTTCCTCCTCCTCCTCCTCCTCTTTTCCTCCACCTTCCGTTCACCTTAATTTTAACCTCGGCCCGCTCGATTCCACTTCGCACGAAATTTTATGAGTATTTTCCCATTTCCAACTTCACAGTACCATCTACCATCTCTCCCTTTCTTTTAACCTGACCTCTTTCATCCCTATTCTTTATTTTTCTTCTTTTTTTTTTTCTTTTCTTTTTTCTTGTATCGCTCCATTTACCACATTACTATAATCATCGCTATCGATTTTACATGTACCTATTTGGGTCATTATAGATACAAATGTTATTACACTCGAGATAGTTGGAATAACTTTTTCCTTTTCTTTTTCATTGCTCTTTCTTTTTTCTTTTTTTTTTTTTTTTAATTTTCCTAATTCGTGTTGATATATTCCTTTTCCAATGAAATGACGAAGAAAAATTTCATTCGCGATTCAAATGAATTTCATCTGTATCCACGGTAAATGATCCTCTTTGCAGATCGCATCGATCTTCCTTCGCTATTTCAAATGGTCTCTCTCTCTCTCTCTCTCTCTCTCTTTCCCTGTCTCTCTTTCTTTCTTTCTTTGTCTCTCTCTCTCTCTCTCTCTCTTTCTCTATTTCTCTTTTTCTCGCTTGTTCGAGATCTTCCATCGGCTTCTACCGAAAAATCGATGAATTTACAATAGCCGACTCATCTATATTTATGGGGCGGATATGTACGGCAGGAGGGTGCGACATTATTCAGTTCGTACGACGATGACGCACCGAGGCAAATGCACATGACGGACAACACGGCTCGTTAAAAATTGAATCTATTTGCGCGTCGGGGCTTGAAATTCAAATGCCACGAGAAATATCCATGCCTGCCTGACTTCCACCAGCGGTAGGAACGGCCTATAATCGATATATCCATCGCCAATGGTCGCCAGAGTTAAAAGGAGAAGAGAAATTGGGAATGCTTGAGAATTCGTGTATTCGGTGTTCCATATCACAAAGAATAAAAGAGGGAAGGAAATGAGTGCACTTGAAAAAATATTACATTCCTTCGTTCTCTAATACATTTAACTTTTTATTGATTCCCCGAGAAATGCAAAAGATTGATTTCGTTTTTATTATCTTTTATTTTCTTCCCTTATCCCTCTTTGCATCTCTCTCTCTCTCTCTCTCTCTCTCTATATATATATATATATATATATATATATATATCTACCTTTATCTCTCTCTAAAAAATAGAACCACCGACTAGCATTAAATTTAATTAGAATTTTAATTCGTAGTATGAATGGAAAGTGGAAGAGGGAAAGAGAATACGTTGGAATTTTTTCATTTTATGACAAGACAAAAAGTACGCGTACACACGTATAGTTCTTTCTAGTTCTTTTATACTTCATTAGAAAGTCATTGGCGTTATTCGTTTTTCAATACAAACGATTAATTTTATATATTTTTTTTTCCTTCTTCTTTTCTCCTTCTTCCTCTCCTTTGGACCCCATCCCTCTTTCCCTTCGAACATTTTCACCATTTTATTTTGAATTTCGAGGAAAAATTTTGTTCGTAACGCGGGCAGATAATTTTCATGCCAAGTAGACGGAAGTTCTAATTCATGGGACGAGCACATTTTCAGACGTATATTCCTCTTCATATGCATATAAAAATTGAGAGAGACATAAAGAGAGAGAGAGAGAGAGAGAGAGAGAGAGAGAGAGACTTTTCTCGGTAATTTCAAGCATCTAAAAAAAGAGGTCGAAAAAAATTAGCAACACTCACGTTGTTCTTGAGCTTTTTCTCTCTTTCTCTTCTTCTCTCCTCTCTCTCTCTCTCTCTCTCTTTCTTCTTGTTCGTTAAATGATCGTAACGCACCATAGTTGGTTCAACTCCTTTTACGAGAACGACGACGACGGAATGGTGGTTGGTCTCGCTCGGCTCATTTATTTTCCCCTTTTCATAATTTTTAATTCCATTCCAGCCAGATTACGGGAAGAATACTTAAATAGCGCACGGAATTTCTTAATTACAGATGATGCATAGCCACGAGACGATGAGGACGCATTTTCCCTACCCAACCGGTAGTCAACCGCTTTTAAACGAACGTTCGTCTTATCCTTATAGTCGTTTCTAATGACAAAGATCAAGGCCATTACGTTAGAAGAAATAATATATATATATATATATATATATATATATATATATATATATGTGTGTTTGTACGTATGGATATCTATATGAATAAATAAGTATATATCTCACATTCACAATTTGTGCATTGAATTGTTATTAATTATTAATTAAATCAAATAAATATATAAATGTATGCGCATACATATGTAACAATACCGTAATAATCATATGTCAATAGATATAAATATATTTATTTGACAATATTTAAATATTTCAGAATAATATATATATATATATATTTTTTTTTTTTTTTTAATCAAACTATTATTTCAATCAACAGCTTGAATATTTGAATCTTCTTGTAACATTAATATCGAATCGGATTGGTCGCGTTAATCCGTTCATTTTCTACATCTTTCGACATAAACTGATCGTTTGTTTAAAGACATCCACACCAATAATCGATTTCAAGATCGAACAATGGAAAGTAATGCGACGATTTAAACCTCATTTCGAATGGATTAATCGGACTGAGGGGCTGATAGAAACGAAGTAGAGAAGGAAGGAGAATTAAAGAGGGATTGGAACGAAGTTAGAGAAAGAGAGAGTGAGAGAGAGAAAGGAAGAGAGAGAGAGAGAGAGAGAGAGAGAGAGAGAGAGAGAGAGGTTAACTGTTGGGACCGTTTCTGGTTGCCAAGCGACAGAGTATAGTAGTTTTCGCAAGCGTGAAAGCTCCTATGCGACTCTCTCTCTCTCTCTCTCTCCTCTTTGTATAGTTTGCTAAGCTAAAGTCTCTGGGAGAGGCTCGTGTCCCTTAATTCTAAGCCGGCTAATCTAAACGGCTCGAGTCAACCCGGTAATTAAACGAGCAATCTCATCTTTCTTGTCTACGCTTTTCTTTTTCTTTTCTTTTTCTTTTTTTTTTCTTTTTTCTTTTTTTTTTTTTTGATCTACTCTTAGTTTTCCTCTTTTCTTTTAATCTTCTTTTTTTTCTTTGCGGTTAGAGCTCAACAAAGAGAACTTAGTCGAAGTTAGGCGAATAATGAAAACGTCATCGACGACGTCCTCGAAAGGAATTCTATTGAAAACGTGAGTTCGTGCAAACAGTGTCCATTGTCATTTTCATGATGCTCTGATTAAAATATATTTCTATGATAAAACGACGACGCACTCTATCTTGACTAAGTTTCTCCCCCGTCTCCCACTCCACCCCACACCCACCTCCCTTCCTTTTACTCGTTCATCGAGAGTAGAGAAATTCTTCTTCACGTGCTAATATTACTTCTATTACCATCACCGTCATTATTAATATCACTCCTATCATTTCTACTACTAGTTTTACTACTACTACTACTCCTATCACACCTACTACTATTATTACTACTATTTACAACTACTACTATCACTCCTATCACTCCTACTATTATTATTACTACTATTTACTACTACTACTATTACTACTACTACTACTACTACTACTACTACTACTACTATTGCTACTACTACTGCTACTATTATTGCTACTATTATTACTGTTCAACTACTATTGCTATTATTACTACTATTACAATTGCTGCTTATTACTGCTACTATTACTACTACTATTACTATTACTGCTACTACTAATACTACTAATATCGCTGTGGGAAGCTTTATGGTTTAATAATCTCTTCCATTGGGCAGAAATTCTGTTGCAATTTTGAAACTTCGTACGTACGGCCCTGTCGTAAAAGCCGATTGTTCGGGATTCTCTCTCTCTCTCCCTCCCTCTCTCTCTCTCTCTCTCTCTCTCTCTCTCTTTCTTTCTCTTGCGTGCCTGTCCGCACCCTGCGGCTACGTTGTGATTATTTGTCGTTCGCTCTAACTTTCTCTTTGCCTAGGAATTTCGCAGGTCACGTTTAGAAGACTGGACTTTCGACGGAAGGAATATCTGACATCTTTGTCGTTCATACGCATAGGAAAATAATAATAATAATAATAATAATAAAAATAATAATAATAATAATAATTATTATTATTATTATTATTATTATTATAATTATAACAAATTACATTTATAACGCATTGAGTTAGAATCCGAAAGCATTAATTAGCTTGATAGAACCGGACAAAATTTCATTGCGAAGCTCTATGTTCTTTTTTTCTTTCTGTTTTTTTTTTCTTTCTTCTTCTTTTTTCTTTTTTTTTTATCCTACTCTTCATCTCTTTCTCGTTAAAAACGCATAACTTTGAGAAAAATGCAAGGGAGCGTAAATTTTCTAGGTACTTCGGGAAACGAGATAGCGAGCTTATGTCAGGAAGGACGAAGGACGAAAAAAATAATGAAACGAGAATGTAACGAGGTGAACAAGGAAAGAAAGAGAGAGAGAGAGAGAGAGAGAGAGAGAGAGACAGAGACAGAGACAGAGACAGAGACAGAGAGTATCCTTCGACCACGTTGCAATTCCGGGGGTTACTTCGGGCACATATATTCAAGTTAATGACAATTATTATCCAACGAACACGGTCCTTCGTCTAACAGATAATTAAGTACATTATTTATGCAGGATAACGAAGCGGCTTAATTCTTTGCTTTTTTTTTTTTTGTTTTCTCTTTTTCTTTTCTTTTTCCTATTCTTTCAAGTTCCTATATGTCTTCTCATTTATTTTTCTTTGATAGAAAAAATATAAGTCAATCGATAAACGTTATCGTACATATCTGTATGCATTGAAAAAAGAGGGAGATCAATTTTTGTCAATAAAAGATGACAATATGCATTATTGTAAAATTACGTATCTACTAATATTTCATAGATAATAAGTTATTACTTCATTATCTTTCACGAAGTTTCGTTTAGTTTCAATAAAATTTCAAAGTCCACATAACTTATCCAAGCAACTTACTACGCGTCCGTATCGATTTTCGTTTAAACTCGATCCCACTCGAGACACCAAAAAATACAATAAAAGATCTCTCGTTTCATCAAGTCGGGATCATTTGTAAAACTCGTGACAACAAGTTCACGTAATTAAAATTAATAACGAGATATAATTAATAAATTTTATCGATTATCATTCAAAACTCATATTCGATGAATGTGAATATATTCGATTACATCGACAATTGTTAAAGTCATGAGTACGATTTTACGATTGATCCCGGAGAATTTATGGATAATGTAACGTAATTAAAATTGACAATGGATAATAAGATAGGGTGATTAGTGGGTGGATGGGAAGGGAGGAGAGAGATGGAAGAGGAGGAAGAGGAGGAGGAGGTTAGGAAGAGGAGATAGGGAGGCAAGTTGATGGTACTGAAAGGGTGAAATAGGAGGACGAGGGGATATTTGAGGTAACAGAGCTTGGTAGCTGAGAGAGCGTCGTCTCGAAACGGTATCCCGAAGGAGCAGATAAGACCGTTGAAATATCGACAGCGAGTGAAGGGTGTACAGAGAGAAAGAGAGGGGGAGAGAGAGAGAGAGAGAGAGAGAGAGCGAGAGTAAAAGGGAGAGAGAGAGAGAGAGATAATCCTCAGGAGAGCTTCCCGCCACGGAGCTTAACCAGTCAAGGATAATCACCGTAAGGTAGCAGTAGATCGGCGTGAAATGGTATAGACGTCGACGATCGTCTCGAATTTCAACGAGTTCGCAATAAAGATTTGTCACATTAGGTATCACATTGGCGTTAGTTCGAGAAAGATCACGAAATTTCAACGTTTCGTATATATTAGATGTAATAGAAGAGAGAAAGATCGAATATCGTTGAATGATTTTAAGAATATTTCGTTCCCCATCGCCTACCACCCTCCTCCCCCAACCCCTGACCACTGTGTCCCTGTTCCACACCTCTCGACAAACCCGCAGTTACGAGAGACCCAAATCTACGAAGAAGCTTAACGAGTTTCGAAAGCAAACCAAGAAGGATTTATGTATATTACGATGGTGAAATAGATTTTTCCCAAGGGGATGTATGCATTTAAAGCCAGTAAATGAAATCCTTGCGAATCGATGATCGTAAGCTTAAACTATCTTTTTCTTTTTTTTTTTTTTTTCCCTTTCTTTTTCTTTTCCCTAGTTCTTTTCCAAACGAGATCGGGTTCGTTCACATTCTAATAAATATCATTTTCATTTCCACAGACTGAGCGAGCGGCCTGCAACGGCCTCGATAAAGTCGGAACTGTGCAGGGTTCGCGTCAAGGGACGAGTGAGTTTCGAAACCGAATAGAAAGGGTGAATAGAGAGAGAGAGAGAGAGAGGGAGAGAGAGAGGGAGAGAGAGGATGAGAGGATGAGAGGATGAGAGAATGGGATGGACCGATGGAAAAGGGGTCGATCGTACTTTAAACACCGGTGGCCGCTCTCGCTCGTCGATAAAGTAGGCATTTAAACGCGTCAAATAAATCGTGCCCGAAACGATAAATCTCTCCTCGTCGGTCCAGCCGATCGGTTCGCATTTTCGAACGATCCCGTAACCCGTTATGGCTCTTCGTTACCACGTTAAGTCCCTCCTGCCTTGCCTTTCCTCTTTCCTTTCTTTCTCTCT
>NC_140818.1:7315000-7330000 GCF_050613455.1 Vespa mandarinia | reverse complement strand
GTAGAAAGCGAAAAAGAGAAAATCAAAAGGAACGGGCAACCACGTTGGAGAGGTAACGAGAAATGTTTAAGGATCGTTCTCTTATTATAACGAAGCCACCGCTATTGTTTTTATCTTCAACCATCCTTCTCTCTCTCTCTCTCTCTCTCTCTCTCTCGCTTTCTCCTTCTCTCTCACGCTTTCTCTTTCATGCACTGAAAGAGACTCGGCACTCCGTTCGTCCCGTTGGCAGGGCAAACGCGCTAGCTCTTTCGTATCTTCTCTCGTTTTAATCCACTGGTCTCATCCAGCTATACGAAGCACAATAAAAAATGCCGTTGGATTTTACATTGCACGGGGAAAACGAGACAACCTTAATAACACGGACCAGCCAAATGTACCGCGACGAATCTTCATAATGGAGCATTCGTTTTTTCTCTCTCTCTCTCTCTCTCTCTCTTTCTCTTTCTTTCCCTTTCTCTCTTTCTTTCTTCCTATCTATCTATCTATTCACTATCTATTCGTTCGCTCGGTGAAATCCATAAATGCATAAAGGACTGATTGACTTGTTGCTCCTGATGGAAATAATTTTTCCTTTAGAGAAATAAATACATTAACTTTCTTATTTTAACTTTTTCGCTCTCTTTCTTTCTCTATCTTTAAAAACATCGAATAGCAATAGTTTGCGAAGACGCTTTCGATAGTAACGAATGTCGAATTGGTTCAGGATTACAGTTCGTTGACCTTCGTGGTTGGCGAAAAGAGGATGATTTACGATTAGACGCTTACGAGGTCACACGAGTGAACAAGCAGCATGACAGAAAATGTGTGTATGTGCAACAGAGAGAGAGAGAGAGAGAGAGAGAGAGAGAGAGAGAGAGAGAAAGAGAGAGAGAGAGAGCGAGAAATAAAGAGAAGGAAACAAAAGCGTAAGCTCGGCAAAAAAAAAGAAAGAAAAAAAAAAAAAAGAACAGGAACAGAACGAGCGCACCGTAAAAGAGAAATATCGTGTCGTTGTCGCTGGTCGCGTGTTTCGAAAGGCGACACCAAAAATTCCCTTAGCGAAGGGAACCTACAAAATTTCTCTCGAGATTCGTACTAGTCTCGAATGTGTAAAGTAATTTGCAGTAAGAGATCCATCATGGCGGACAGAAATTTGTTGGGCTTTGAAATTCGCCAGGACTAATGGTTAGTTTCGAATTTTGAAAATACATACGCAGCTAGTTGCTCAGATACATATAGGCGACGTGAACAAAATCGTATGAGTTAATAACGTGAAATATGTATTTACTTCTCTTACTCTCTCTCTCTCTCTCTCTCTCTATCTCTCTTTCTCTTTCTCATTTTTTTGCACTTTTTTCTGTGTCCCATGGAACAGCCGGTGACTGGTCATTCGATATACGCGATATACGTGCTACTCGCAAGTGTCGATAGCGAATTTCTCCGTGGAAAATCGGTGGTCGTAAAAGGGCTAGACAAGAGAGAGAGAGAGAGAGAGAGAGAGAGAGAGAGAAAGAGAGAGAAAGAGAGAAAGGGAGAGAAGGAGAGACATATATATACAGATAGAGAGAGAGAGAGAAGGGAAAGAGAAATAAGATGGAAAAATAAAAGAAAAGTAGGGCGTAGTTTAGGGGAAGGAAAAGAGATAGAAAGATAGAAAGAGAGAAAAAGAGGAAAAGACAGGAAAGGAGATAACGAAGCCTGGAAGAGAAGTCTGGGAGAACAAAGGGTGCTTATCGACACCGCACTTCTTATCCCTAGTAACTCCTTTTATTTTATCCGTTTTCCTTTCTCCGCTCTTCGCTAAAGCTTCGAACTCGTAGCGTGTATCTGAAAGATAATCAGAGCGGAATGTACTTGGCCATAGGATAGCTATTTTTGGCCATACTCTTTACCCTTTCTCCCTTTCTCTCTCCCTCTTTCTTTTTCTCTCTCTCTCTCTCTCTCTCTCTCTTTTTTTCTCTTACTATATTTAGAATTAAAAGAAATTGAAATAGTTCTTGTCTTAACTATTCTTTATATTAAGAAAAATTATTTCTGTTTTTATTAGTGCGGTACGTTTATAAACGCGTTCAAAGAAAGTTCAAAAGTGATTCTATCCAGATTTAAATACATTCGTATCTAAAAATAATATGGAATCTTTACGAGTGACGTTGCAATTTTAATGGAAATTATTTCTATACATTATTGCACGGAAAATAATGGAAAATTATAGATCTAGCGGTGTATTTATAATTAATGACATTATTTTTTTTTTTTTGACTCTATTGAAAAATGATTAAGAAATATGAAAGATTTGAAATTAATTGTATGTACATATGTCACATTATTTTCTTGTATGAATTTGATTTTGCTAGAGCAACAAAAACAATTTTCATAATCCCATCGATACGTCTCTCGTCGTTGCTTTTAACGTTAACAAATGCGAAGTGAACATTTCTAGGAAAGGTAAATATTTGACGGACTTACCTTGTGTATATGACGTAGTGCAAAATTGGGTTGTTATGAGAATTAGCGCCAGGTGCCCAAGACAGATTCACGGATTTGGATGTAAAGCTTGTTATGAGAGGACGTTCTGGCGGATCTGGCACGTCTGAAAGCAGAAATTCGAGAAATTCAGTCGAGAAATCCTTGTATGTATTTCCTTCTGAAAGGTAGAGAGAAAAATATTTTTCAACTATACACACATACAAACACACACACACGCGCGCACATATCTGAGAATATACAAGCACGAGCGCGCACACATAAGTACATACATGTACATATATACATGTATATATATATATATATATAATGTACATACATGTACATATGTATATATATATGTGTATATATATATATATATATATATTTAAAAATTCAAGGATATACAATATAGAAAATGTGGAGTCCAAAATGGAGTTCTGATGAAAAGAATGAGCTCTTACGATCACTTAATGAAAATAAATTAGAATATACATATATATTTAAAGAAAATTGTAAAAAGGATCTTCAAGTCAGTCTTCAAGCTTCTCTAGAGAGAGAGAGAGAGAGAGAGAGAGAGAGAGAGAGAGAGAGAGAGAGAGAGAGAGAGAGAGAGAGAAAGAGATTTTTTCCTTCGAAGGAATATTAACGAATTTAAGAGTAAAGCAAAATCCACACCTGGAATATGCCCTATTTATATATATTTATATATATATATATATATATATATATATATATATATATAAGAAAAAGAAAAGAAGAAAAATGAAAATGAAAAAGAAGAAGCAAACGAAAAGGAAAAGGAAAGGGGGAAAGAAAGAAAAAGAATAAGATGAAAGAGTTAAAGAAGAAAATGAAGAGAAAAAAAAGAGGAAGGTAAAAAAGAAAGGAAGGAAGGAAGGAAGGAAGGAAGGAAGGAAGGAAGGGAAAGTAGGAGGAGAAGGAGGAAGAAGAGTAGGAAGAAGAGAAGGAGGAGAAAGAGGAGGAGGAGGAGAAAGAGGAGGAGGAGGAGGAAGTACACGTCGAAAAAGTTTCTAGGAGATACACCGATCACGCTCGCCTTGGCAGGCCACATCGGATAAGAGTCCGTGAACGTTTAATATGCACCGCCATGCTACCAGAGAGATATAACATTGCGCGCACGTTGCATAAGATCATAAATGAGAGCAGGGACCTCTAAGCCCCTTAGGAAAGAGTCGTCATCTTTTTTCGACTTCCCTTCATCTTTCTCTCTTCCTCTTTTCTCTTTATATAATATATATATATATATATATATATATATATATATATATATATATATGTATGTATATACGTATATATATATATATCTTTTTTTTCTCTCTTTTTTTCTTCTCATGCGCATGTGCACTTTTGCCAGTGCTCGTAACTACGTTCTCTCGTTGTTAACCGATTCCCTGTACTCACACTGTTCACCAGCAACTCCTCCTCTTCCTCTTTCCTCTCTCGTTCACGGAACAACGTCATCATGTTTGCAAAGCCACATTTAGACTCGTAACGCGTGCTAGCCAACAGAGTATTAGCTCTCGACGTTCGGCTCTGTTGGTAAACTTTGTTTGCACTTTTGCCGCTTGTTTAGACATTTAATGTTTATTAGTCTCCCGTTAAAATGTAAACGAATATTAATCTGACAAATGATATCATTAATTATTACATGCTAATAATAATAATAATAATAATAATAATAATAATAGTAATGTTAATTTACAATCATTTATTACTTATGTACTCGTTAACGTATACATCATGTTTGCTATTTTGTTAATAAAGAAAATTTTTAATCGCTCTTTAACGTTTATCCTTTATAACCAATTTAAAAGGAAAGATACAATATTTTCAAATAGATTTTCTTTTTTCCTTCCTTTTTCTTTTTCAATTCCCTTATCCACACCCCTCCCACCCCCTTATAAAGCTTTTCAATTTTCTACGCAAGCCCCTTCCCCCCCTCCCCACGCCTCTACCCCATACCGTCCGAAGAATACTACCCTCCGATATTTGCCTTCGTTATCTTTCACCCCATGGACTTAAATCGAGGCCTCGGTGGAATCAATAAAGGGCGATTAAATTCAATTGCAACCCTTTGCATTAATTTCCACAAAGAAGCACGAGAGTTACACGAGATGTGAGGTGAGATGGTACTGGGAAGGGTGACGAAAGGGAGGGTAGGGTACTATTTAAATTAATTCCGTACTATTTAAACAGGCACCCCTTTTTGCATCCACGGTCCTCGATGTTTCCAACTTTCATTAATAATTCATGTTTCTTCGCTCTATGGGTTCAATAGAAACGATGCCTCTTTAATTCCACGAATGAAAGTTGAAGAAGGAAGAAGAAAATGAAAGAAAAAGAAAAAGAAAAGTGAAAAAAGAAAAAGAGATAGGTAGATAGAGATAGATAGATACAGTGGGGGAGAGAGAGAGAGAGAGAGAGAGAGATAGCCGATGAAAGAAATTTCTTTTTCCTATCTCGCATAATCTTTAACTTTTCCTAATGATTATTTTAATTGGTTTAGCGGTACGAAGATCTTTTTTCTTTTTGAGTCGAGGATTCTTCGAGATTTTTCGTTTGGTTTAAGCGAGCACACGTGGCTCGATACCAAAGATTATGTAGTTTCCACCACGTACAAGGATAACTGCGCACCACTCGGGGGATGATACCACCACTGCTGCCATACTTTACTGTCGCAGAATATAAATTTGCTAGCGCGTTTACGAGAATTTACGAGCGCCATTTTAAGAACTGTTTTGCCTTGTTCAACCATATGGCACCCCGTTGTGGATATCTCTTAGAATGGTTTTACCCCTACGTTAAAATTCAGTACTTAACTATTAACTAGCATGGAGTCACGACAACTTTCGGACTTTTACTCATCCTAGTTCTTTATTTTTCTTTTTCAACCAATCCTGCTAGCTCTTTTACTTTTTACTTTGTGTACGCATTTTACTATGCGATGCTACGCCGAGATTTCACGCTGTTGTTAAACTAAAACAAGACAAAAAAGAAAAAGGAAGAAAAAAGAAAGGAAGAGAAAGAAAAAGGAACACTTCGTTTTATATTCTCGTACATTGTACTTTCTTTTAACGGTGTCTGTGCTCTTTCTCTTCTTTCACTGTGTGTACATACCTACTTGTTCGTCGTTGCGAAAGTGAAAAAGTTTTCCTTTCCAAATGCACACCCAGTAGATATAGGTCGTCAACAAAACGAACCACTGACCCATATAATTTTCTAGAAAACACCTGTCAGTTTCAAGGTAGGTGTAAAAAACTGTCCCGACGTTCTAGCTTTTCATCAAATGTACTGACCTAGAGAAATCCGACGAATTGGCTCGGCGAGCCGGATGTTACGAACAAAAAAGAAATAAAATATATATACATATAATATACACACACACACACACATATATATATATACGTGGAATAAGTTCGATGTCTCTTATGAATATGCCTTTCATTCATTTACATCCTAATTCCTATACAAACACTGTATTTATACAAAAAAAAAAAAAAAAAAAAAAGAAAAAAATTGTTGCCCAACGAATAATAGTAGAAACGTGAGAAAATTAAATAAATAAATATTAACTAATAAATGTATTTTAAAAATTGAATTATTAAGATCGATTACTGTATTGTTGGAAAAATATAAAAACCATCTTGAGATGCTTTTTCTTAAGATCGATTGACTTTTTGAAATGATGTACGATGAATTCGACGTCTTCTATCTATCTAGTACATACATATACCTTTCCCAAAGTGATGTAGCACGCCGCTAATTTCCGTGATATTCAAGAATTCAGGAGGTTGCTTTCATATCCTTTCGCTATGATCAAACGACGAACCGATCGGTCTCTCTTCTTTGAAGGTAAACGTTTGAACAGCAGCAGCACTAAAGTTTCACGACTCTATTTTTCATCGAAATTTCTAATCATAACGCATAGATCGATATTCGGTAAACTATGCATCAGTAGAAGCAGCATTTCTAGCAAGGTATTTCATTAACCTTCCAACGTCGATCGTATATATTCTTGTGCCGAGATATGAAATTTTATCGTGGACGTCGAAGTGTATAATCAGTATTAGGAAATATCTCCATTTGTTATCTCTTTCGTATATACATACACACCTGCATATATATATATATATATATATATATATATATATTTATGTACGTATGTATGTACGAAATATATTATATTTATTTATTACGAATGAATAATTTCATTACGTTCTCTCATTGCTTATGATTAATTGAATTATTTCTAGATGAAGATCACTCTTGTAAAATAAATCGTTCGTATAGAAAATTAATGATAATAACAATTAATCATATTATTATTCGGTGTAAATTAATGGACAGTCTTAATTTATCTCTATCTTCCGTATATTCGGAAATATGAAAAATGTTGAAGAGAAGAAATTCGATTTATATTAAAAAAAATGAATAATATATGTGAATGATACGTGATATAATATTTGTAATCTTTTACATCTTTTGATAGTGCGAAAGGAAATTCTACAAAACATAACGATATATTTCATGTTCGAAAATAAAGCTATACTCGTCTAGTAACGAGGGTTGTTCCTTCGAGTCCCTTTTATACATTCCTCCTTAGAAGGAGGTCCAGTTTGACGTCGACATTTTTCTCGTCTATACAAACGCTCCATACGAAGCTCTATGGAACGGGCTCGTCGTTAGATCGAGGATAGGATTACGAAGGTCGACGTGCCAAGTGAAAAATCGCAAAATGTCTCAGCGAAATTGGTCGATGGTGGCTCACTGTTTCTACGGGATATCGATCCGATCTAACGGGATTTGCGTTGGTCCTTTGTGTTAGCGACAGACTGAAGAAAGAGAAGGAGAAAGAGAAGAAGAAAAGAGAAGAGAGTAGAAGAGTAGAAAAGACGAAGACTGGTCGAAGGAGAAGGACCCAGGTGGCACAAGGCGAGCAATAATAGAAGGCAGTTTTCTTCGAGTGCGTTCGGAAACATTGGACTGAAGAGAAGAGAACAGGAGCAACTCGGTCAAAGCGTTTTCCATCCCTTTTTCCCATTACCGCCATCCCTTTTCACGCTCTTCGAGCTTTTCATTCGTGGACGGACTCCCTATGCTATCCATTTTTTTTTCTTTTGTTTTCTTTTCTTTTTTCTTTTTTTTTCTTTTCTTTTTTTTTTTTTCATTTTCATTTCTCTTCTCTTCAAGAGTACAGAGAGACACGCGCCGAGTTTGCCATATCGGTGTCCGCCTCTGAAAGCAAATTTCTTTTTTTTTCTTTTTTCTTTTTTCTTTTTTCTTTTTTTAAACGAGGCATCGCGCTGCGAAGCGTATCGTATAATTCCTCCCCACGTGCTTGAGAATAAAGTGCCGGGAAAGTTACCCTTAATAAAACTGTAATAAGGATCACATGTGGAAAGAAATGACGACAAAGGATAGGGGAGTTCTGTAAAGTGGTCGTAATCGAAAGGACATCGTATGTAGGATCCTTTAGGATAATATAGATTTCAATAATAAAAACAAGTACAATATTTTTTTTCTTTTTCCTATGATAGATCGAGATTATGTTTATAATCCGCATAATTTCTGATAAACTTTTACTTTTGATTGTGCAAATTGATAAATAATTGTTCTTTTCTTCTATCGTAATTTTTCCGTACGTTTTCGTTCCACTTTAAAATAATAATTTTTAACTATGCAAAATATTTTTTAATTCCGTTGATATCAATAACGTTCCGAAACATAATGATATTCTCGAAATGACAATCAATTATTAATAAAAAGCAATAATGTTATTGTGTTTACGTTAGAAATTCACTTGTAAACAGAATGAAATAAGTATACATATTGCTTTCACATTTCTTTTCGTTATTTCTTTTTTCTAATTTTGTAAATTACACGAACGACTAATTTCTTCTTTTTCTTCTTCTTTCTTTTTTCTCTTTTTTTTTTTTTTTTTTTTCTGTACCATATCCACTCCAGAGATTAACAAAGCTATAATATCTATTATCGTTTATAAAAAATTTAATTAATAAACCTACGAAGTCTGATTTTAAATTGATCAATCTACGAATAGTTTTTTACATATACTATAAGTGTAAGACGAATTAAACGGGAATGAAGTAGTTCGTTATCGAGCATGACAAAAGCATGGCTCCACGTACGTTTCTCGTTTGGATACGCAAAACGTCGAAAGGCTATGAGAGGACTAAGCAAGAAAGAGACAGACTGACAGAGTGAAAGAGAGAGAGAGAGAGAGAGAGAGAGAGAACAAGAGAGAACAAGAGAGAATATATAACACCGTGGGAGTCGTTTTTGAGTAGAGTGGGCAAGCAAGAGCCATGGAGGATGGCCTCTTTCCTCGAATTTTTGTGCTGTGAGTCCGTCGGGCGGAAATAGCAGCTGCGCTTCGTGGCTTTTCCTAACTAGCTTGGTAGTATCATGAGACCGCCACGATCTCTCTCTCTCTTTCTCTCTCTCTCTCTTTTTCTCTCTCTCTCTTCCTATCTCTATCTCTATCTCTATCTGTCTATTTCTCTTTCTCTCTCTATCTCTATCTCTATCTCTATCTCTATCTCTATCTGTCTATTTCTCTTTCTCTTTTTCTTTCTCTCTCTCTATGTCTATCTTTATTTATCTATTTCTCTATTTCTCTATTTCTCTATTTCTCTCTCTCTCTCTCTCTCTCTCTCTCGCGCAAAATAGAAAAGGGTCGAGCTCGCTTTACTAGAAGCTGCCACGCACGGTACCACATCTGAAAACTTGGAATATGCTTCCGTCAAAAACAGCCCTGGCAAATTAGTGCCCACTACGTAATACATATATACCATATACATATATATATATATATATTTATATATATATATGTATATATATACATGTATAGACGTAGTTAGGTTATATATACGCGTACATCGTATATACGAGTCATGTTCGAACTCTCGAGCACGTTTTTCTTGTGTGTTGCCCATAAATATACTTTACGTAACTATGTCACTCTCTCTCCAACTGAAATACTACGATGATACCAAACGTCGCCTTTTCCTTTTTCCCTCAATGGATTTTCACGCTATTCTTATTCCCCTCCTTTTCTCAACATCATGATGATCTTCTTTTTTTCATCCTCCTCCTCCTCCTCCTTCACTATCCCTTTCTTCTTCTCCTCTTCGACATTTTCTTCTTCCTTTTCTCCTTTTTTTCGTTATCTTCTTCTTCTTCTTCTTCTTCTTTTCTATTCGTTCTATCTTCCTAGCTTTTCTCAACGGCGTTCTTCGTGGCCCACAACTCTGTAGAATTTTAACTCCGGTGAATTTGAAATTTGAGGACGAGCTGGAGGAGCTGCCACGTCGTTGGATGAAGGAGAGGGAATTTGGGTGGGTGCCTCTCGCGTGAAACCGGATGGAATTAATCGAATATAAAACACCGCATTAGAACGTTCGGGAACTCTCTCTCTCTCTCTCTCTCTCTATCTTTCTTTCTCTATCTATCTCTCTCTCTCTCTCTCTCTCTTTCTCTCTCTTTTTTCTCTCTCTTTCTACTATTGAGAGAGATAGAAGAAGAGGGCATCAATCCGATTTCCCTTTTCGATAAGCATACGTCTACTTTTTATTCTTTTTTCTTTATCCTATGTAAATACGTACGTACGATACGGAAGAATTCGCTCGATGATAAATATAATGAAAAAAGAATTAATTGAATAAAATTGTATATAAAACTGTCGTTGATCGTAACGTTTCGCATTTAATTTAGATTTAATTTAAAAAAATTCAAATCGAACGTAACGAGTAAAGCGTTCATGTAAATCTATAACGGTATGAATTGTGAATATCCATTGTCGATTATAATACTTTGCGCGGATTATAATACGAAAGTAGTGTATATATTTATTTTGTCAGACTAACATCTCGTATTTTTTTTTTTTTTTTTTTTTTTTTTTCTTTAGACAGTAACAGGTCCAAAATATTTCTTAATGGGAAATAACGAATCGTTCTCTTATCGAAAAAATATTAACATTCAATGAGATTATTAATTGAGTGGTCAATCAAGACGAAATAATTTAGATATTAATAAAACAATTAACATTAAGCTCGTAGAAACTCATGAATTTTGAAGGTGTTTGCGAAACGATCACTACAACTAAAAAGTATACGAAATTATGTTGGTCCAAAGGTTGCCATTCTTGTCACACAGAAGAGAAAGGAGAGAGAGAGAGAGAGAGGTAGACAAGGTAATTTCGATTCGGGAAATGCTTGAAATGTTATATAAGCACAATGACATATACACAACGTTTATTCGAAAATTATAACAAAACTTTGAAATTTTGGAGTGGTCTCTTGTGTTTCGATACAATAGATCTATACATAACCGACGATAGTTGATCGATCGATAGTTCTGGAAAGTCATTAAATTTCCTACGATACTATGTAATTATTGATTCGAAAAGTCAACCTACGTAATAATACAATTGCTATGATTCCAATTTCGTAGACGGCCAATTTCGATCGGTCAAGGTGTCTTAATTTTCTATAAATTTTTTTTCAAATAATCAAAAATTTACATAGATCGTCTTATTTTTATTTCTTTTTTTCTTTTTTTTTTTTCTCTCACAAAAGAGATCGCGAGAAAAAATCTAGGAAAAGAAGAAAGCAAAAACAAAAAAGGGATATGTTTCGAGGATTGTTTGTTTAAACGATGACAGGTCATTTTCTTCGCAAATGTTTTAGCCAGAATTACCAAGAAGATTCGTAATGCGTTGTAAATATATATATATATATATATATATATATATATATATATATATATATATAATATCTTAGCCAGTTTACGGAGAACGGAAATATGTAGAATAAGATGGAAGTAGCATGCTGACTTGCTGAAAGTAGCAAGGATACCGACCTAAGAATCCGAGTAATAATAAATAGAAAACAAATGGAAGGAAAGAAAAGACGAAAGGTGTGAAAGTACATTTTGTGAAAATATTTCTTTTGAATTTTTGGGATTCTCAAGCGTTCTCTTCTACGAAGAGATACGAATATAAATCCAAGTAGAATTATTTATTTATTTGCGTCTATGCGTGAGTACGTGTGTGTGTGTGTGTGTATGTGTAGAGGTCGACCGTGTAGAGGTCGAGCTGTATATATCGATCGCTGATGTAAAAAAAAGAAAAAAAAAAGGAAAAGAAAGAAAAGGAAAACAAATAATTGGATTCTCATAATTTTCTTCCGAAAGAATTCGAGAAAAAACGATAATATCGAAAAAAAATCTATATTCATTTGAAATATATCATATCGTCTTAAATATTTACAAATATTACATCTTATTAGTAATATTAACGAAAAAAATCTCGTAAACAAGAAATGAGAAATGAATTTCCAATTTCTCTTTTTTTTTTCTCTCTCTCTCTCTCTCTCTTTCTCACTCTCTCTTTGAATTCCAAAGTACAAAAGAATCATTGACCCGTACGTAAATGCGATTAACTCTTGGTAAAATCTATGGATTGACTAGCTCGAAGATCTTCTTCAAAAGAGATCCATAAGAGGAGAAGAAAAATAGGAAAGAAAAAAGAAAGGAAGGAAGGAAGGAAGGTAAATCTGGTCGATTTGTACTCTACGATTATCGACGTGATTAAGATTCTCAAAAGTTATGAGAATTGGCGATGTTATAATGGCTTATAATGAATGAAACGATTCCGTTCAAATTTATTTACGTTTTCGTTTCTCGAAAAAAAAAAAAGAGAAAAAAATAACAAAGAGAAAAAAAGGGAAAAGAAAAAGAGGAGACGTTCTTAAGGAACATAGGATGAGACAACACCGAAAATAAATGACGTCGGCTAAAATCATTTCAACGTTCAACGAAAAGTCGTCTTTTTTTTTTGCGAAAAAAAATGAGAGAGAGAGAGAGAGAGAGAGAGAGAGAAAAGTATCGATCGAGATGGTGATATATAAACAAGGTAACAAATGAAAGAGAGAAATAGATGGATGGATAGATAAATAGATAGAAAGAGAGAGAGAGAGAGAGTGAGAGAGAGAGAGAGAGAGAGAGAGAGAGGGAGAGAGAGGATGAGTTTGATTTAACGCAAATAAGAATCTAACGAAAGAGAACACTTTTTCTTGTAAAACGTTATCTTCTTGTTTAAAGCATCCGAGAAAATGTTTACTTTCATTTGAACGTGTCAATCGTTGATTCTGAAAACCACAATGCCTTTCCCATTTTCTGCACCTATGGCTCTTTGATTCGACTCTATTATCTCTTTCTATTCCTTCTCTCTCATTCTGTCTATTTCTTTCTGGTTACTTTTTGTTCGAGAGAGAAGAAGAGAGAGAAAGAGAGAGAGAGAGAGAGAGAGAGAGAGAGAAAAAGGGAGAGAGAAAGAGAGAGAGGGAAAAAGAGGGAGAGAGAAAATCATTGTAGAGTAGGAAGAACCGAAACGGTTCCATTTTCCATGGTTTTAAATACATACGTAGTTGCAACCAGTTCGTAATTAAATCGAATTATTCGATCGTTTGCACGTGTTCTATTGGAAAAGTAAAGTGATGCTGAAGTGTTGGAAAACGATAAAATTTGTATAGTTTAACTACACTTGTCTAGTTGCAATCGACTAGTATTTTCTTTTATATATATGTATACGAATAGATACGCGTATACGCGCGCACGTACATACAATACAGACAGACAAACATTTTGCTTTATTAACATCATTAGTTATTTTTCGTTTTCGTCGACATATCGGATATAACGTTACTCCGAATTTGTGATAAAAAAAAAAAAAAAAAAAGAAAAAAGAAAAAAAAAGTGAAAAATTGAAGTTTCCCATTGCAAAGGAGTAAGCGAGTGGATCGTAAGGGCGGGACGGAAAGGGTTGATCGTAAAATTAGCCTCGTTATGATTTTAACGAACGATTATAATTATTATCGATGAATAATCGGTTAATGACGTATATATAAAATTATTCAGATTAATGTGCAAATCTTGATATTGTTTTCAATTAATTTATCATTATTATGCACAGTATGGATATTTATTTCTTAACGATCGATCTCGAAAATATATTCGTACAATTTGTCATTACATTTGTTTATCTAACAAAGATATATGATCTGCTCGAGGAAGAATACACCTACCCAACATGGAAATGTATCATTTAACGTTTTGACACGAACTTTTACTTTAGAAAGAAAAGAAACTAAAAGAAAAGAAAAGAAAAGAAAAGAAAAGAAAAGAAACGAAACGAAAAGAAAAGAAAAGAAAGGAAAAGAAAAGAAAGGAAAAGAAAGGAAAAGAAAAGAAAAGGAACATTCTTTCGAGACGAACAAAAGAGTAGACGATATTTCATGGAATAAGCGAGCGTGTTACCACCGAGCGTGCCAACATTCGCCATCTGTTAAGCGCATAGACGGATTTAGAGCGGACGCGAGCGACCTTGTTGGAGACAAGATGTTACACGATGTCCAATGGTCGCAACGTATCACGACCGAAGGCGTTTGTATATCATCAATGTATGCCTCAACGAAATAACGATGTCTATGTGAATCATCTGGTCTCTCTTCAAATTACTGACCCTTATTAACTTTGATTATAACTTCAAACGGTAATAGTATGAAAGATTTTCAAACTAGATATAACTTATCTTCAAATTCAATAGACCTTTCTTAATTAGTATAGTTTAAATCTACACTTTCTAGATCCTATCATATATATATATATATATTAAATACGTTTAAAGTTCTCTGCTGTAGTCGGAACAGAGAGAAGAGAGAAGAAAAGCGAGAAAAAGAAAAAGAGAAAGAGAGAGAGAGAGAGAGAGAGAGAGAGAGAGAGAGAGAGGATATGGGGTCTGTACGAAATACGAGTAAGGGTTGGGATTAACATCTACCACCAGAGATGGAGATCTCGAAACTCCGTTGGGCGGTGCTGGTTGACATTTCATTACGACATAAACGTCTGCGTCCATATCTGAGAAAGTCCTGTAACACGTTTCACTACCCCTCTCTCACACTCTGTCTCCCTTTCTCTCTCTTTCTCTCTCTCTCTCTCTCTCTCTCTCTGTCTCTGTTCCTGTGGTCGTCGTCGACACGATGAAAGAGGAAGAGGATAACGGTTTACATTCTCGCCGTTGCAGTAGGAAACAATTATTTCAAGACAAAAGATAACGCGTAGACCATCATGGAAATTTGCCAAGTGTCGTGAATGAGAAAGGTGGGAAAAAGGGAAGAGTGAAATAAGAAAGAGGAAGAGAGAAAGAGGACAAAGTTTGGACACACTCGATCCTATCCTCTCATCAGTCGATCTCAATGTCTTACAAGATTCAACTCTGTGTAACTTCTTTCTTATGAATTACGATCTGCCACGATAAAATTCTGCTATACTAACGAAGCCATTTATGAATTTTCACGGATAAGGAATGTAAATTTGAATTGTAAAATCATTTAATTTTCTTATTCATTCAAGAACAATTTTCTATTACATATATATATATATATATATATATATATATATATATATATATATATACATTTTGAAAAATAAAAAAGAGTAATCAAAGTTAATACA
>NC_140818.1:7310000-7312500 GCF_050613455.1 Vespa mandarinia | reverse complement strand
CCTCGACGAATGCATCTAACGTTTTTTCTGATCCATCCGACACATTATCGAACTTTCAAGAACGGAATCAGAAAGATTATTGGCACGCGGATTGCTGGAAATAATGTGTGCGTTCTTCTCTACAATGCTTAGGTACAAAAAAAAAAAGAAAAAAAAAAAGAAAAGAAAAAATAAAAGAATAAAAAAAAAAAAAAGAATTAGACGAGGTCATTTTAATCGATGACAATGATCGTCGACCTTTACCATTTGAAATTTAACATTCTCAAAGTAACGCCTTAAAGATTCCTCTAAAGTTCATATTTTCATCTGATTTAGCTTGATCAATCAAATGTATTTAGAACTTTATCTTTTACGTATTCTTGAAAGATCATTAAAGATTCTCATTAAATTTTTATACGTTGAAATTCAAAAAATCGACAAACTTATAGAATATCTTTAGGATGAGAAACTTTTGAAAGTTGAAATCTTCTTTTTCCTTTTTTCTGTTTTTTTTTTCCTTTTTTTTTCCCTCTTTTTTATCTCTCCTTTCATTTTCCTTAAGCCCCGGTAGATACTTTTAAAAAAGAATGTCATTAAAATTTTACGTCAAAATTCGAAAACTTGACGCGAGTTTAAAAAAAAATATTCGGTACGAACGCAAATCTCTCTTGAAAAATTTGCGATTGTTAAAACAACAAGTATCGAGCTATTATAAAGATTTTCTTGATAATACATTGAAACAGACATTGGGTCAGACATCGAAGTCGATGCATTTTAATTAGGAATAAATAATCACTCGTTTCTGACACGCCTGTCAGAGCTTGACCTCGTGGTTGGTTTAATGAACGACCCATGTTCACGCATTCTATATGCGTGTTTATGGCACAGAGATTATAGACCTTGATTAGATCATCAAAGATACAAGACATTTTTCCGTATTCATAAAGTTCCAATAAACTGAACCTATTCGATGTATTGTATTACGAACAAAAGAGGAAAAAAACAAGAGCAGAACTAAACCAAAAAAGAAAAACAAGAAAAGTAACAAAAAAAAAAAAAAAGAAAAGAAAAAACCAACGCTAATGAAAGTACATATCCATATATATACCTATGAACGCGTATATATGTATTGCGGGAATTAAAGACGAAAAGATGTCATGGGAGAAAAAGGGGAAGATAGAAAATTAAAAAAGAAAAAAGAAAAAAGAAAAAGAGGAAGAAGAAGAAGAAAAAGAATGAGACGAAAAGGTAAAGAAAGAAGAAAAACGAAAAAGTAAGATAGAAAAATAGATGAAGAATGAAAATAAAGGGAAAAGAAAAAAGAAAAAAAAAGAAAACAATGCAAACAAACGAAAAAGGAAAAAAAAAGAAAGAAAAAAAGAAAAAGAAAAACAAAAAGAGAGAAAAAGACTTTGGTTCGCTCCGTTAGAGTGGCCATCGCAATTACCTTCGCGTAATTAATCGGTCAAACGGGGACACTTTTTTGCAGGCTACGCGTTGTATACTCGAGCTCGCTCGAGGGATTTAATTAGACACATTAAAAGATTCATTGGCCAACGAATTCGGGCGAGCTTTCGAAAAAAGCTCTGGACGTTTCCAAATGGATTTCGGTCGTGCATCACGACGAACGCTCGCATGTATTTCACGCAAAAGCCTCCCTCCCTCTCTCTCTCTCTCTCTCTTTCTCTCTTTCTCTCTATCACTATCTATCTATCTATCTCTCTTACTCTCTATCCTTCCCTCTCTCTCTCTCTCTCTCTCTCTCTCTCTCTCACTCATGTAGCCGTTCAAGAACGATACGAATCGATTTATCATTCTCGTGGCTCGCTGCTCACGCTGAATATTTATTAATTCGCTTCGCGACATTATCGCTTCCATGATTTTCCACATAGAGTCCAATAGTAATCTGATGTTTTATACAAATTAGTCGACAACATGATAATGTAATTCCTTTTTTATCATATTCGAAATTACTATCACGTTTAAGGAGATTGTTTAGATAGAAAATATATCTACGTGTAAGGGATGAAGAGCAAGGGGAAAAGGAGTTTATATTTTACTCGTTTATATTAATTTTGTATCATGATTACTCGCTCGACAATTTCCCTTGCCGATTAATTTTCGAATCCTTTTTACTCTTTCTATATGATTACAAAACTGGCTTGTGGTGGTACATCGTTAATATACATATTTCATCATTTAATAATAAATATGAAAGAGAAATTTTTAAACGGATAAAATTTATTGGGCGTTATTAAATTCGTTCTTTTTTTTCGTTTTTTTTCTTTTTTTTTTTTTTTTTCATGTGGTCATATCGATCGCAAAAAATGGTTTTATATACGTTCAAACGATTTACTATTCTCTCGAGTACTCGATTTCTGGATGATAAGACGTTAAAATTTGTCAGTCACAAAGGACAAAGTCGTCGACGACGAAGCTCCAGATATTGCTCTAAGGTCGTCCAGTGGTGACAAAGAGGCGTCACAGGGAGCAAATGAGGCCTTTTTTGGATCGATGACGG
>NC_140818.1:7297500-7307500 GCF_050613455.1 Vespa mandarinia | reverse complement strand
AGGTGGAGATAATGGAATAACGTATAATTCTCTAGTATATCATCAGACAAACCGTTTAGCGTTCTCTGTAGATGGCACGCAAAATGAGGGAAGAAAACAGCCTTTTTATTTTTACAAAAGCACATGGATCTTTAACGCGTTATACGTGCTTGTTATGGCGCCTGGAGGCTTCTACATTAATACTATCTCTTTCAATTTTAATCAGATAACAAGAATATCCATACCTAACACCATGATGCTTTTTAATTGTTCCTCATAATTCATGGGAATTTTTCTTTTCTTCTTCCTCCTTTTTTTTTTTTTCTTTTTTTTCTTTTTTTTTTTTTCTTTATATTCTCACCCCTCCTCCGACGACCGCCCAAAGTATAACGTGAAATAGGTCTCGATGCGGTTGTCATAAGAAGTCAAAGAAAAGAAAATGACGAGGGGCCAGGTCGTTTTAACTTTTACCGAGACGGATGATAGTGAAAAAGCAACATTAAAGTGTCAGGCCACGTCTTGTATGCATCCCAAGGGCCGTGGATGAGGTATCGTCAAAAAAGAAAGAGGGCGTCGCTTCTAAATCAGTGTAATCGGTGACCTGCCCTGGGAGTACATTAGAATAATTTATGAGACTACGCTTGCCATCCCCGCCGAGGAAAGAGAGACACGCTCGCGATCTTTCCCCGTTCTTCTCTTCTCTTCTCTTATTCTTATTCTTCTTCTCCTCCTTCTCCTTTACCTCTTTCTCCTCCTTTACTTTTTTTTTTCTCCCCACTCGTTTCCTTACGTTCTGATAAGAAAAGAAAAGACTTTCGAGAGGATGACGTAGGTTATAGGAAAGATTACTGTGGTTTCAAAAGGAAGATATATGTATGTATCACGTACGTTTGTTCTCGTTAAATTCTAAGAGACGTTTTTGACGTTTTTCCTTGAAGAAAGGAAAGAAAGAAAAAAAAAAGACAAAGAAAAAGAAAGGAAGGAGAAGAAATAAAAAAAAAAAAAAAAGAGAAAAAGAAGAAAAGGAGAAAAAGAAGGAAAGAAGAAAAAAAAATAAAGCAGTACTACAAGCACGTTGATAAAATATTTTTACGAATTTCTTCACATGGAAAACGACTCGCAAAAGATATACGTGAATCTTTTCATTTTATTCTACCATGTACCTTCTTTCTCTATTCTCTCAGTTTTACAGACACGTATATACATATATATATATATATATACCTTCTACACCTTTCTCCCCACCACCATTTGCACCCTACCCCCAATCTCGTCTTGTCTCGCAAGACTTTTCCGCGGAAATCCAATCGTGTCGTTCGCGTAGTTTCCTTTTCAAATTTTATGAGTGCATACGTGTCCACTGAAAGTCATAGCTCTTTGAGATTCCAACTGTGAGAGAAAGAGAGATAGATATAGAGATCAAAAGAGAGAGAGAGAGAGAGAGAGAGAGAGAGAGAGAGAGAGAAAGAGACAGAGAAAGAGTAAAAGAATAGAAGAAGTCGTATATAGGTATTTCTACCACAAAAGATCACGAGTGCACTCATTTACGTGCATTTACCTGAGAAGATGCATGGATCGAGTAAAGTCGAAGAGAATAAAGAGACTTGAAAAATATAGAAGAACCACGAAAAGAGTATATTCAGTTGATCTATATTTTGGACAGTTTTCCTTTGTGTAATACATGACGTAAAGCTTAAATGAAAGTTTTTACCACTTGAATAGATTCTTTACCTATAAATAGATAGATAGAAAGTATTGGCAAGTATAAGCGACTTAAATTCGCGTCTAGTCACTTCTCATAGTACAAAACTCGAAATGTCCAGTCGACTGCCAGCTGACAAACTCGTCCAAACGTACGACAAGATGCTGGGTTAGATGTTCGAGTGTCTCTTCTTCTTCTTCTTCTTCTTCTTCTTCT
Organism: Vespa mandarinia; assembly: GCF_050613455.1. Taxonomy (NCBI): domain Eukaryota; kingdom Metazoa; phylum Arthropoda; class Insecta; order Hymenoptera; family Vespidae; genus Vespa; species Vespa mandarinia. The sequence goes on along the minus strand of NC_140818.1, from coordinate 7,305,603 downwards.
TCTTATTCTTTCTTTTCTTTTTCTTTTTTTTTTTTTTTTATTCGGATTGGAAGAAGGAGGAAAAAGGAAAAAGAGAACAAGAAAAAAAAAAAAAAAGAAAAGACGAAGATACGACAGAATCGACGAGTTTCGCTTCGAAAGTGGCTTGAGCTTCTCAACGTGTACGTATAGCTACGACACAACTGGTAACGTTGCGATCTAGGACGGCGATCGTTTTACTTTAAATCGTTCGGAATGGGACACGAGACGGAATATTTCCGATAAAGTCCGGATATTACCCGACATGTCTTTCCCTTACATTTTTCCTTCTCCCTTTCTCCCCGTTTTCTTCTATCTTTTCTATATTTTTCTGATTCTCTCTCTCTCTCTCTCTCTCTCTTGCTCTCTTTTTCTCTCTCTCTTTCTCTCTTCTTTTCTTTCCTTTTTTTTTTTACAAAGGTATTCTTACGAAAATAATTTCAACTGGTCTCCCACCCCCTCCCCAATATTACGATATCTCACATTCTTACAAATTAAATAAAACGATCAAATAGATCTATCTTATGTGTTCCCATATATACATACACATATATATATATATATATATATTTTGTATATATTACGTAAAGTATAAATATAGGATGATTCATAAATGCATATCAATGTTTCAGGAAACACATCTATGCGCTGATAGTTAGTAAAAAAAAAAAAAAATTCCCGTCATACGTATATATGTCCTATATAATTTAGTTTTTTGAATTACGGATGATTAAAAAAAAAAAAAAAAAAAAAAAAAAAATAATAATAATTTTTAATGTACTCGTCTCGTGTTTCAATACACGCTACTGCACACGATTAGCATTGAGTTCCGCACTCGCTCTAAAATATCAGATATTCTTTGGATAAATTAAAATCCATTTTGTTATTTTTTCTCGGAGGTCTTGCATATTATACATTTGCATTTAATATACGTACAATAGTTTTTAAATCATTACTAAATTAAAATTCTAATTGAAAATTAGAAAAGATTCGTGATTGTCTATTTCACTCTATCCATTGGTTTTTAAATGTATCGTTCAGAAATTCTCGCGATGTATGAAGGAAATAAGATGGAACATCAATCTTGCTTGTGAAAAATTGAATATTATTATAAAATGATATTGAATATTATTTTAAATTTTATAATTGTTGAAATTTAAAATAATATTCAAGAGCGTATATTGCATGTCACCATCTGAATGTTGTTCTGTAAAAAATCAGGATAAACAATAGCATTTAATCAAGATCCCTCTTAATCATTACAATTCCATCAGTATACATTAGCGATAACTTGGAAAATTTTCTTTAATCATCGATATGAAAATAAAAAATTAACAATAAAAATATGTAGGATATAGTTTTATATGACATTTTTTTCTTTATTTATATTAGATGTTTAGATTTATTTTCTCTCGTGAAATATTGACATGAATTTATGGATCACCCTGTACACAGAAAGAGGGATATATATATATATATATGTGTCTATCGAAAGAGAGATTGCATTTCGATCGATGTATTTTACTAGCAATAAGGCTTCTCTACGAGAGTTTACTTTCACGAAACGCGTTCGGTAAATTCAGAGCACAAAAGTCATCCTCCTCATCGAGTGCGACTAAATCGCAAGCGTCACGAAACGCCGAACGATCCGTCCTCACGATTGCGAGTATCTAGTTTCTAGTATCAGCAACGATCACGATCACGATGTATTACGTCATGATAGAACGAATTTACGTTTTAAAAGAAAATTTTTTTAGTGACGGATTAAAAGGGAAAAAAAAAATAAATAAATAAGAGAGAGCGAGCATTGATTTGTATAAATTGATTTTTACTAAAGACGGCGTGTTAGAAAAGAAAAAGAATTCAACACTAAGCAATGTGAAATAAGCTCATTTATAGACAAATATAATTAAACTTGGTAAATGATAGACTAGATAAATAGATAGATAGATAAATAGAGAGAGAGAGAGAGAGAGAGAGAGATTCAATACCCATCGATGGAAATAAATGATTTTCGTGTCTGCGCCGTTGCAAGCAACGTGTCGATGAACAGAAAATGGGTTTCGATTCTAAATCGTCATGGTCGATGGTTAAGCGATAAATTAATCATCGATAAATTTCAAGGTATCGTAATTTTTGCAAATTTAACAAGACATTAACGTATAAGAAAGACGTTATAATCATTTTAATAATTGAAAATAAATAATTGAATACTTTTTAACGTTATTAATTAATTACTTACATAGCCATTGATTTCGTTTCTCCTTCGTTTTATTTGTCTCTACTAATTTCTCTCTCTCTCTCTCTCTCTCTCTCTGTTCAATTATCTTCTCTCTATCTTTCTCACTTCAAGCCGATTAATTCGTCCTTTTCGCAAATTACTCGAGGTATTATCGAACGATAACGCGATCGCCGGTGTTATATCCTAACGCACACAATGAAACGAAGCGAACATCGATCGAGTAACATTGAACCGCTGATACTAATACTACGTACTGTCATTGTAGTAGTAGTAGTAGTAGTAGTAATAGTAGTAGTAGTAGTAGTAGGAGTAGTAGTAGTAATCGTAGTCGTTCTCGTCGTTGCCGTCGTCGATGATGCCTGCCCGTTCGGATTTACCTATCCCAACGATTCCGTAAGCGTTTCATGCCGGAACGATGATTGTCGCTCCACCTGATGCGCTCATCCATCCGTCGAGAGCGCGTTCTCCATGTTCTCTTCCGTTTTACTCCCTTATCCGAGTATCAGTAAATATGCACGGCAATGCAACATGAGAGACAGATAGATAGATAGAATGAGAGAGAAAGAGAAAGAGGGAGAGAAGGAGATAGAAAGAGATAAAGAGACAGTGATACTGGCACACGTGCGTTCTAAACCGGCCGACGTCGACATAATAATTAATGCGTATTGACATGTCGTAACTGCTTGTTTCCTCGAGAGTGAGTTCGCACGCGGAACATTCTACCTCTTTCCATTCCATCCTCGTTTACTGTTTGCTCGTCCCTGTTTTCCGTGCAGCGACAAGAGTCAGCGATTTAGCGATTCTGCGAGGTATTTCAATAATGCACTCAAATCAAATTTGTCGAAGAAAAAAAATATCTTCTCGTCTGTCCTCTTTCATTATTCTTTTTTTTTCTTTCGTTTCTTCTTATAAATCTAAGAAGAATATTTAGACAATATAAAAATATTATCGATGCTAATATTGACAAATTATTCAAATCTATTAGATTCTTTCTGTATCGATATATTGCTCTATGTATATGTATATATATATATATATATATATATATATATATATATACATATTTTAATATATACATAAGAACATTTATGGTAACAACAAAAACGTATACTTTCCTTAACCTATTTTGTTCTTATCAAATCGATCGTTCCCTTTCGAACAATTTTCTTCTCCCTTGTGGGAGAAACGTTTAGAAAGAAAGGAGAAAGGAAGGAAGGAAGGAAGGAAGGAAGGAAGGAAGGAAGGAAGGAAGGAAGGAAGGAAGGAAGGAAATCGTAGAGGAATGGAAAAATCGGGTTAAAATGACTATGTAATAGTTACGAGAAAGAGAGAGAGAGAGAGAGAGAGAGAGAGAGAGAGAGAGAGAAAGAGAGAAAGAGAGTTCGTTAGTAGGGAAAATGACGTAGCATTCACTCGAACGTTCATAGTATTCGTTCGACAACTAATGAGAGTAATGAGGATCCCCAGAGCGGTCACTCATTCGAATTGCAAAGGTGCTTGGTGGCGAGCCGTGGATAGATAGGATAGCACGAAGGGGATGAGGATTTCAGGGACTCGATCCTAGGGGAGAATGTATGAGAGAAAGAGAGAGAGAAAGAGAGAGAGAGAGAGAGAGAGAGAGAAAGAGGATTTTTGTTTAATGCTTCCTACCTTGATCATTCTGTTAGCTTTACTCGTTTCTCCTTCGTGTCTCATCGTTGATCACTCTATCAGACGTTTTTCTAACCGACAAGTAAATTTGATCGACCAACTTTACTTGATGATTTACTTTATTGGATATATCCGATCTACTCTATCGATTTCCGTTTTTTAACAATAGATATTTTCTATTGGAAAAAAAAAACTGCCATTTTAAAGTACATGAATTCGTTACTCGATTATGTATATTATAAGCGCACTATAACTATGTTTACAATATCGAAATTATTTTTCTATAATTCTTTCTCTCTCTCTCTCTCTCTTTCTCTCTTTTTCTCTCTCTGTTTCAATTGAAGTTCGATCTTAAATATGAAATTGGTGTGATTAATGCAAGGACATATAAACATATTTTCATTATGCGATTTTTTTTTTTTTTTCAAAGTAATTCTCATTGAGAGTAATCAAACGATTTCGAATATTAGCGCTGGTGCTTTTCGGGTTACAGAATGAATGGTCGGCCTCGTTTGAATTGCAAATGTGAACATCGAACCCAGACTACCGTGCGGGAAAATCGGATAATCTTCAGATGTACCTAATTACCGAGCTACGAGCTATGCGTTCATAGAAGTATCTGCGGTGAAATATTTTAATTATTATGCTATCGTCGACGTAACGTCGACCAAGCGAAAAATCAAAATGCGCTACCTGCAGATCATTATTACCTAACAACTTCATAAATTCTCACAAAATATGCTTCGATAACTGAATATTCGATGCTGATTACAGATGAATAAATTATAATGTTGCGTGCTCTTTGTTAAACCATGGCTAACCGAAAACCCAAAATAATAATGGTGAAAGGAACGCGTGGGTGGTATTTATTGTTTTAGTTTATTTTTACTAAATAATAACGACCCATAAAAAGACGTAATTGTACGTTATACATATCCTGGATTAAATGGATTAATTAATATACAAATTTTTTCCTGAGAGTAAATATTTTATGTATAAAAAGAAAAAACAAAAAAAAAAAAATGGAATGTACAAATCGTTAAATTATATAAAACGAATCGAGACATGATCGATGTACGATAGCTCAATGATATATTTGTCCAAAGAACTATATCGTCCTTACAAGAAGGTGACTTTCCTTGCATCGTACATGATAGTCTAACACAAATACTGTATCAACATGGCGACACTTTAGAAGGCAGCCGGAAAGAGTAAAAGCGTCTGAAGCCATTTGCAGAGTTCGGATCTTGATTGATGCGTCTACGGCCGACCCTATGGCGAACACACAAAGTGTTTTCGAACGTTAGAGGCGCCAACCTAACTTCTATCTATTGCTTATGCTACCTTTTATCTATTTGAAAACTGAATGATCGATCTGAACAATTATCTATATTATTATTAATATTATTATTAGATATTATTATTACTAAAAGATATCATCGCGTTGCGATCACTATAATTTATATTTTCTTTTTCTTTTTTCTTCTTCTTTCTTTTTTCTTTTTCTTCTTCTTCTTCTTCTTCTTCTTCTTCAAAGACAAAACTGAATTCAATGAAATTTCAAGCGGATATAATGGATTACGTTGCTACTTTAAATGCATTTCGAAGCGTGAAATCGGTATTTATTTCTCTCTTGGGTATTGAAATTCTGAAGGAAGAAAGAATGTGGGAGCACCGAAGCGACATAACCATTTGGCCACCTCGAATCCATTACCCTTCCGAAATTATGAAGTTATCGGCCAACGACTTTGCCAAGAACCGGTATAACGTTGCGAATGCAAACGGAATATCTCGTTCCCTTTTCGAACATTTGGGACGATTACTAGTATAGTTACTTATATACCTACATGAAATTTATTTATACAATGAGAACGCCAAAAGTGATATTTTATCTCATATTACAGATTATTAATAAAAAGATAAGGAAGAATAAAAGTCGATTGAAAAGGATGAAGAAAGGATAGAAGGGAGGAAGGAAGATAGGAAAAGGGTGGTGGTGGAAAGAATCACATGGCACGTAGGAATCGTCCATTCTTCCTTTTGAAAACGTTTCCGTTCTGGTCCTTCAGCTTTATTCGTTCACCTCGCATGGATACAGAACGGTTTTCCACGAGAATCGTGCTGGTTGGAAAAGGGAATAGTAGAGGAATAGAGCAAAGCGATATTCTTGCGGTGGTGAATTTAAATCCTTCTCTGTAAGTAGAGTTGGAGCTAGGAGGGCGTGCCGAATAGCACTTGTGTCTGGTCTAGGAAGAGAAAGAAGTTTGTGTAGGTATATGCTATCTATGTATATCTATATATATATATGTAAGAGAGAAAACCGCCCAACGATAGTTGGAGGTAACAAAACGCTAAAAGCATCTCACGTAGATCGAGAGTACAGTGATATACCGCGGGTTGACGTGAGCCTCTTAGTCCTTTATTTGATATTTATTCGGAAGCACCTTTTCGAAGTATCCTACAAAAGAGAGAAAGAGAAAAACACTGAGAGAGAGAGAGAGAGAGAGAAAGAGAAAGCGGATTCACTGAGAACTGGATTTTTCACGAAGTTGCTATCTCTTTCTTGAAAATATCTCAGAGGACGATTTTCTACAATGTCGTCAAATATACTCAATGAAAGAACACGAGTTTTCATGTTACAATAGCGAACAACTTTTGTAGTTGCGTGTATAAATTGTCTCATCGTTTCGCGATGCTGCAAATTTAATCTTATAAAGGGATTTAAACAATGCAGAAAGAGAAGTTAATACCACGAGAGGATAGCTTTAAATACTCTCTCTCTCTCTCTCTCTCTCTCTTTTTTTTCTCTTTGCCTTGATCTCTTTCTCTATCTCTTTCTCTTTCTTCTCTTTATCTTGATCTCTCTCCCTCTCTCTCTGTCTCTCTCTTTCTCTTTCTCTTTCTTTAGTAAAGTAAGCTATATGACGCACATATAATGCAAGATTATACTATTCTGAAGGTTCCTTTCCTTTTTTTTTTTCTTTCTTTCTTATATACAGAATGCAAGATTATCATGAGACGCGAGCGTAAGCTGCGAATCCCTTTTGAGCTTTCGCACGACGACAAGAGATAGCGATAGTACAAGTTATTCTTGATAATGCATCCTCATAGACCTTTATATATTATCTCACGAAAATAAAATTAACGTACGACTAACTAGCGCTACGAATATTTTAAACTTTGCAATTATTAATTATTTATTATTATCCGCTGATAAATGTTTTATCAAAATTGGACAAACTCTAAGAAATATAATTCACTTATTAAGATCAGATATTGTTTAACAGTATCGTAAAAATTAAATTTTGTTTTGTCGATTTATTATTCGTCAAGCATAAAGAAAAATGACAAACTTTTTTATTCCAAATGACAGAGAGAGAGAGAGAGAGAGAGAGAGAGAGAGAGAGAGAGAGAGAGAGAGAGAGAAAGATGTGACGACGAATTATTTTGAGAATCGTCGAATCAAACGAGTATCGTGAGTTTTGGTGGATGACAAAAACTATGCATATCTCTTTTTCTCTCTTTACTTTTTTATTTAGAAAAATATGAAAAAGCTCCGTTTTGCATTTTTCCTTTGAAAGAACCTGCTTTTCGAGAACATATCGTATTGGACAACGATGATGTACAACGCGTGACGTTTTGCATTTGCTCGATTTGTATTTCAGTTCAAAGATGTACAGAAACAATGCCAGCTTTGCTACGAGTTCAACCTACTACATTTGTCGTCGTCTATAGGAATATATGTATATATATATATATATATATGATTATATATTTCTCGTACATGCATCTATGTAGCAAAAGTTTTTACGAAAAGCAGATGTTTGATTCTTTAATTTTAGAAGTCACGTGAAATATTTTTCTTTTCATGTACATTTTCAAAGTTCGAGTTCATTAGTGATCGCTGTTCCATTTAATAAAGGAAATAAAGATAGATCGAAAGCCATCGATCTGCTAAAATCCGTTTAGAAGGCGATCAAATTAAATAGTGCTTTTCGAGATTGAATTTCGCCGAAGAGCCGAAGTCAACTTTCCAAACTTGGCTCATCAGGACTTCCCCATCTCGAAGTATCTTAGTCATATTCGTTTAGAGTTCGCCGAATCATTTCCAATCGCATTCGACTTCCGGAAAGGTTATTACCGACAGAATTCGTAACATATGATCATTGACTCGATCTTTCGATATATAGATA
>NC_140818.1:7272500-7292500 GCF_050613455.1 Vespa mandarinia | reverse complement strand
ATTAACAAAAGCTTTTAAGCAATCCCTATGAAAATGACGATTTTGAGCGTAAATGAGAATGAGAGAGAAAGAGAAAGAGAAAGAGAGAGAGAGAGAGAGAGAGAGAGAGAGATACTGGTTGGGGTTGAACATAATGACCTATTTAACTCGAGAGAAAGTGAGAAAGATAGAAAATGAAAGCCAGAGGCGAAAAAGTACAAGAACGAGTTACAAAAACAAATACTCGTGCAAAGTTGAGTATGACTCTTGGTCCCTACGTAATTAACATGAAAGACGAGATTACTTAAAACAGTACTATCCCCGTGTCTTGCCTGCCTGCGGTATTTCACCGTCGGGAATCTTTCAGGTCTGTATACTTCTCGCTATGCTGGACACTTTCCGGGATGGTTCCCGCAGGGCACGATCTTTCTCTTTGAATCTGAACTTTTCTCTTTTCTCCTCTTTCTTCTTCTTTTCTCATTTCCCGAATAATTAATCCTTTTCAGATCGTTATATACCAAGTAAGAAAAATTTTATCATAGAAAAATGTATCATAGTGATACATTGATTTTCATTTGATGGTACGCGTTCCGTTGCATCGTGTCAAATAGAAAACGATATTTTAATTAAATTGATTCATTTCTTTCTTTCTTTTATTACTAATTTTTTTCTTTTTGTTTTTTTTTTTTTTTGTTTTTTCTATTTCTTTTTTCTTTTCTTTTTTTTTTTTTTTTTTTTCTTTTTTGTAACGATCAAACGAGATCCACACGTAAATTGTTTTCATCGACGATATCATTTATTTTTTCGTTCGTTCGTTTTTTCGTTTAATAAAAATAAATAATTAATTGGCGGGATTAATTATTAAGAGATAAATATTGAAATACTTAGATGCGAATCTGATTTAAAATTAAAATTGCATTGGAAATTTGTCAGATCTTTAAGAAAAACGTCGACGTTTTCCATTAATCTCTACTATTACTAAAACCAAATCGTTTCTCAAGGAATTCAGCCTCTTTCAAGCAAGGTAATTTCAAACATCTCCCATTTTGGAGTACTCCCTGGAAGCTCAGAACTGTATTACTCCCTTCCTATTTTCTACCACGGAAGAGAAAGAGAGAGCGAGAGAGAGAGAGAGAGAGAGTGAAGCGTCTAAACTTCCTTACCCCGGAACGGTGATCGTGGGTTCGCCATGAATGGTGCTCGATCCTAATACCAGCCATAAGAAAGGTAACTCGCGTTCACTTCACCCCACTCTTCGCCCCTACCTGGCCCTACGGTCTACAACTTAACAGGCTACCGTCTCTCTTGCTTAACCTTTAGGTACTTAAGCGAATCTGCCCCTCTATCCTCTTTCAACTCACCCCTCTTCTCTAAGAAGTTAATTAACTAGGAAGTACCTTCGATTCTGTGTAACTCTCATTACGATGCTCCACGAGATTTTCGATTCATTCTTGTAATTTCATTTGCAAACGAAGAAAAAAAATAACAAACGTGAGATGATCTCTTCTTATCAACGTATTAAACGAGTTCGGATTAAACGAGAACGAAAAATAATTCATTATCTTTCTTTCTTTGTCTGTCTGTCTCTCTCTCTCTCTCTTTCTCTCTCCCTCTCTATCTATCTATCTATCTATCTATCTATCTCTTTCTCGTTCATTTTATTTTCAAGGCGTTAATAAGATGTATATTCTCGAAAAAGTGTTACGTTTCATCTGTTGCGTCCGACGATAGAACGATTTTCAGGCTTTTCAGGCCGTTGGCGATAATCGCGAATAAATGAAATTATACCTGCATCCTGACATTAATTAGGTGACACCCGTAAATTGAGTGAATTCCTCGCCGGTAATACGTTTAACACGAGGCTGCCATACTGGCGGTTAAAACCAGGGTGAGCCCGTTTTGACCGCGAAAGTTCGTAATTGCATCGGACAAGTTAATTACCGGTAACGAGGACGCGAAACGATATCTTGCGGTTGTCTCGAAATAAAGATATAACTTCGATTCTTTATGTCAATTCCAATCGTTTCTTTGAAGAATTTCAAAGAAATTGAGAATTTAATTCAACGAAATATATATGTTTTAAAATTAAAGTGAACGTAGTAGTAGTAGTAATAGTAGTAGTAGTAGTAGTAGTAGTAGTAGTAATAGAAAAATATTTTCGTTGTTAAAAATTGAATTTTCCCAAGCAATTCGTTACTTCGATGGTATTGAACCATTCGATGAAATTAACGTTCCTTTTGAAAAATATCGACTAGCCACGATTTCCATACGAATCGAGATTGAAGATTAACAGAAAAGGTATTGCAAAGCGGTCGATTGAAGTCAGCGCACCGATGAAAATCCTGAATTACAATTTTTCTGATTTTTAAGGGACGATTTTATCGGTTTGTCAGTCAGGCCGATGTTGAAATTTTGATGAGAGATTAAAAAGAAAGAAACGAATAGAAAGTGTGAAAAATAAAATTGTATAGAAGATTTTGACATTTTTAGTATTACTAGCGTTTAGAAATTATTTAAAAAGAACGAATGTAGATCGATACGCGATCGTGGAAGGAGAAAGTAATTAGGGATGATCAGATATAGAGGATGGGTAGAGGCTGTTTGCTTGTAACGAGGCTTTGCAAAGTACTTCGATGCTTCTGGCACACTCTCGATCGAACGATACATCGAGAACATGCGACAGCCGGGACATCAACGAAGTTTCAACACCAGCCAGTTTATCCGGCATCGAATCGTGTCATGCCTAATCTTCTTCGAGATTTCTCTTTATCTGTCTATATTAACTTATACCTGTACTAATTCTATCCTTTTCCAGCGATACACACGAGAAAGAGTGGGAGAGGGAGAGAGAAAGAAATTCTAATACAGAAAATTGTTTATCGTTACGTTAAACTCCACGTCATTCTCCCTTTTCTACTACTATCATTACCATTATGACTATTATTAACATTATTATTATCATTATCATTATTATTGTAACTATTGTACATAATATTGTAAGATCATTGAATTTAATTATTACTATACCACATTTCTCATGTCTTATAAGTCTTTCCCTTATTCATATTTCTCTCTCATATAAATTTCCTATAATTGTTGATTTTTCAAAAACCAATAGGAAATAGATTTCAACTTTCTATCTAACTACATTTAGAATCTTCTTCTTAACTCTTAGAAATCTTCTATTTTACTCCTACTTGGAGATATACAATAAATTACATATTTCAGCAAATATTAATCCCGGTGTTATCCATTGTATTCGAGGATGAACTCATATTACATATTCTGGTTACTCTTAAACCCCGGCACGTAACATTTATCTATAAATTTATGTTACGTAGAGTTTTTTTTTATAATCTACATAAATGTAATCGTGTTTAAACGAGTATATTAATCTTTTCTTTTTTCGGAACACTACACACGCACACACACATTCTCTCTCTCTCTCTCTCTCTCTCTCTCTTTCTCTCTTTAATAAGAAAAATTTGTATTCTATGCTTGAAACGATAGCCGAGATTAAAATTTGAAACGTCCAATCCACTACGTAGAGCCTTTTCTCTTGTAGTCTGCTGGTTTTTCGATTGTACTAAAATAAGAATTTGGATTCTTGTAAGGGCCCAAGCCGTACGATACGTGCTATAGGTCGACATTCGAACAAATCACAGTACAGGAATAGAATACACACGTAATGCGAGTCGTAAACGACAGTATCGTTCGTAAAAGGTGTAGGATATAGTAGAAAGTGGAGTAGTCGGTAGTCGATAGCCAGACGGTGAACACACCAACAGACTCCTGTGGCACGTACGAGAGACGATTTATAGACAAAGCACCGCACAGTAAGAGTCAAGTGTTCTGTATCTAAACTATCGGAAGATCAATATTGCTTCCAGCTTAAATAGTTATATCGAAGTAGTTGTATCGTTTGAATACCATAGAAAGGGATAACACGATCGATAGGGATAATAATTTTCTCGATAATACAATTTTCCCGATAGATTTCTAATACTTCAGAAAATATCTTAACAATTTATATATATATATATATATATATATATGTATATGTATATGTATATTTGTATGTGTGTGTGTATAACTATATGATACTTTGACTGAAATGCTTAAAAAAGTAAGCACAAACATCGTTTATCGATATTTTACGAAAAAAAGTTAAAAAGAAAAAAAAAGAACCGTTCTGGGCACTTTGAACATATTATACGTTTAAAAGAATAGTTTTCAACATATACTAGAGATAGAAATAGAAAGAGAGAGAGAGAGAGAGAGAGAGAGAGAAAGTGTGTGTGTGTGAGAGAGAAAGAAATTTGCGCATCTATTTGCAAACTCATCCTTATTTTATTTTCTCTTATTTTTTCTTTCCTTCATTCTCTCGTTTAAACACCGTAACGTGTTAAACACTTTAGCAATGTATTTGCATCTGTAGAACTATTCCGAAGGAGTTAAGGAAAACTCATTTGTTTCTGAAAATACTCAAAGTTTAAACTTTCGGTAAAAACCGGAAGGTAACACTTCGTTCTCTTTATCGTATTTATCGTTTAATAAAATAATATTGTTAATGCAAAAGTTGATTTAATTTAATTGGAAAAAAAGGAGAAAAAAAAGAAAAAGAATAAAGAAAGAACTATAATCAACGGAGAATGAAAATTCTTGCAGATTGTTCATTCATAAATTAATAAGATTCAGTTAGTTCTGTCTATTTTGTTTTTATGTTACACATACTCATTCTCTTTCTCTCTCTTTCTCTCTCTCTCTCTCTCTCTCTCTCTCTCTCTCTTTTTGCCTTTTTGGAAAAGCTTCGTTGAAAAATCACAAGCCTCTAAATGCTTTCACTGAACCACCGTTAATGGTATCGCTACTAACAATCTTGCTTTATATTTCTGTCGACGCCGTTCCCCCAGACAATGCTCGCGAGCTGCAATGCAGCTCTCGAGGGTCACGCTGCCCTATTTATTCCCTCATTCGCAAGGAAACGACTTTAATCAACGTTGGATTTCACCGGAAACTTCTCGGTTCCGATTACGAGACTCTGCTCTCTCTCTCTCTCTCTCTCTCTCTCTCTTTATCTCTCTCACATTCTCTCTCTCTCTCTCTCTCTCTCTCTGCCTATCTGTCTCTATTTCTATTTCTTGTATCCTTCTTACCTAGAATTCTTCCCTTCTTGTCTGAATTCATTAGGTTTACTCGAAAAGAGAATCCAATAAAGAATAATACAAAGATAAAAGGAAAAGTAAAAAGGTCGGACAATTTTCATAAACAATTGGCATGCTTAAAGGACAATTATTATGGCTCGTTATCTTGTCGACAAAATTTACAATTTTCGCATTTCGTTTAGGGTGATTTCGTATTTATTTGACACAACGTTTTCCCCTTTTCCAGATTGTAGGTAATCGGGTAATTACGAGGTCACACCAATACCTTTATCTTTCGTAAAACGAAAGCAAATAATTTATGTCGACTACAACAGGTTCGACGTAACAATAATTTGATAATTAATAAGCGTTCTCTGCACATCCGCGAAATGCATGATTAGATATATATATATATATATATATATATATATATATATATATATATATTGTATATAAAAAAAAAGAAAAAATTGTTTTTCTACTTTCTATTCTTCTCTTTTTTTTCTTTTTTTTTTTTTATATATAAGCTTTCCATTTTTCTCGTTATTTCGATTTGCATGAAACACAGAATGAAAATGTTATCGACATGTGAAAAATAAAGAAAAAAGAAAAAAGAAAAAAAAGAAAAATCATAAATGTGTTCATCGACGAGAGAGAAAAACGATAAGCTGTCTCGTAACGAGATGAGATTTACTTTCCATCGAACGAAAGATTCCTCGCTTCGTTTACATCGTTCGCACGTTCACTCTCGGGAAAATTCGTTGGGACGGAGAAAAAATAAACTCGCGAAATGGGCCGACGACTGGATGTTCCAATAAAATTTATTACAATCTGCTGACTTGGTAAGTCGATTTTATCGGCCATCGACGATCATCGCTCTCCCTTTCTCTCTCTCTTTCTCTCTCTTCTCCTCCTCCTTCTTTTTCTCTTTCTCTGCAAAAATCATATCAGCCACGCTCGACTGCCGATTCTTCTATGGCGATTCAACTGCAACAGCCAATATCTCGATTCTCACGTGGCGAATAAATTATTTCCGGTGAAAGTGAAGAGAGATAGATAGATAAAGAGAGACAGAGAGAGAGAGAGAGAGAGAGAGAGAGAGGAGGGGGGAGAGGGGGGACAAATATAAAGAGAAAAAGAAAAAGAAAGAGAAGAAGAGAGACAGAAAACGGTTTTGATTGAAAAACACTCGAATGGAAGCTCTGACGTTATGATAAAATAAAAAGCAAATTTCCGTTTATATATATATATATATATATATATATATATATATATATATTCATATATTTCATACGTATACGTAGACAATGCGTTAACGTATATAGGTATGTGAAGGTATGTACGTATGTAGAACACGACGATGCACGGTAGAACGCGCTTTGTTAAGCAACGATCAATCGAGTCGAGGGAATTGACGCGCGGACAACAAGTCGAACGGGAGTTCAAAGGTTGTCTGTAGCTCTGCCTTTGACCCGATTCAATGACTCTCGTTTGGCTTATCGGTAAAGGCAGCCAATAAACTATGGGAAGTGATCGCGAAAGGAGTCGAGCATTCAGGTTAACGTAAAAAATTCTTTCCGCTCGAATATATATATATATGTACATATATATATATATGTGTGTGTGTGTGTGTGTGTGTGTATATATATGTGTATACGTGCGTGTGTGTATATTGCGTGTATGTATATCTATAGATATTCGTAATTCTTTTTTCGTACTACAAAGTGATGCTGCTTTACATCGTTCATATACCTACTCTTCCATCTTTCTCTTTCTCTCTCTCTCTCTCTCTCTCTTTCTCTTTCTCTTTCTCTTTCTGTTTTTACTCAACCAATAGCGGGATTTCTTCCTTCCTTCTCATTCTTTTGAGAGAAAGAATTTGAATAAAGGGAGACGTGCCATCGGTGTTCCAGAAAATTTATTTGAAAGTAATATTGACATTTAAGTCAATGAACGTGTCCACAATCGACGTACTCGGAGTGTTATTCAATTTCTTTATTAATGATTTATCTTGTTCGTTTATAGTTAACCTTTAAAAATAACGAAATGAATATGAATGATATTTATTTGATATTATTTCGAGCTAATACATTGAAAATGAACTGAATATTTGAATATCGTATAGTCTCTGTACTTCTTTATATTTGAAATATATAAAAGACAGAAGAAACATAATCAATCGTTGGAATTTTTTTCTTTTTTTTTTTTTTTTTTTTTTTTTTTTTTTTTTTGATAAACGTTGGCAAATAAAAATCTTTCCCCTTTACTCGAGTCACTTTGCGCTAGGTTTATATTGAGAAATCTAGAAAAATGAAATAAAAGGGAAATAAATAAAAAATGAAAAGAAACAGAGAGAGAGAGATAGAGAGAGAGAGAGAGAGAGAGAGAGAGAGAAAAAGAGAAATAGAAAAGTAAATCGTTAAATCGTGCACGACGTCTATCCGGATTTCGAAGTTAAATAAGATAGATGGACGATGATGCGTTGCGATGCGCTATATAAAACGTTCGATACGTCATTGTAGTCGAGAAAATAACGCTTTCTATTGGAGAGAAGGAAAAAGGTAGAGAAAGAAGAAAAAATAAAATATGTCTTTTACTGGGCGTTTCCTTTTGTTGGACTCCTTGGATGACGCGGTAAAAGAAGATTTTCAGATTCTTTCGAGTTCTCGGAAGCTTTCCTATCCGCAAGCGCATGAATATATGTATACAAGAAACTTGATCGATCAAACTTGATACACAGGTGACTATACTTGAAAATACTTCGTTTTTCGTAAATGTATATGCAAGCATATACATATACATTATATACGTCGTATGCGTATAACTTAATTCATCAACCATGTCTCTGGAAAATAGATCTAATATGTGAGATAATTTATTGTTTGTTAAATCGATAACTCATCCTAATACATCGTAATAACGATGTTATCTATAATGACATTCAATATACATAATACTACAACTTCATATGTGTATTTTAGCTGTCACGCTTATAAGTTAGTATTAATATGTTTGTCTTTCTTCTTTCGTCCCACTTTTTTCTTTCTTTCTTTTTTTTTTATTTTTTTTTTTATTTTTTTTTATTTTTTTTTTATTTTTTCTTTAATAATATTTTATTAAAATACTAGCGCATATTTTATGATTAAAAAAAGAAAATACTCTAGAGTTTATTTCAGTGAAAATTGCAATACCGATGATTTTTTTTTTCCTTTCTCTCGTTCTCCTTCTCCTTTCTTCTTTTCTCTTTCTCCTTTTTTCTTTTTTATATATTTTCTTCTTTGTCCTAGATGTATATGTACGCTAGGATTGTCTTCTTTGTAGAAAATTAAAAGAAGAAGGATCGCGAGCGTGACAGCTGCGCAAGAGCGAAATTAAAGCACAGATATAATCGTGTTTCGACGAAGCAGTAGAGTAGGTCAACCGTTGGGGCGACCTGTTTGACATGTCAGGATAAAAGCACAGTTTCCGTACTCCGATAACTTTTTGGTTAATCCACGTGAATCTCGGTAACACGGGAATCCCTCTATATGTATATATATATATATATATATATATATATATATATATATATGTATATATATGTATACATATATATATATATATGGGTATATATATACATATTATATATACATAGTATACCTACGTTCTACGAGATATAAATTACGTATCAACGAATGAATACAGCTTCGTTCTATATTTATATCGTTGGATTGCGATTTAGTCAATTATGAATCGCGATGTGCGATATGATGAATGTCGAAATATAGTAATCAAGAAGACCTGCGATATTTACATCAATTTCACTAATGCGATCCCTTTATATGCACTAATTAATTAAATTTGTTTTTCATTCAATTAGCTATACCATAATATCGCTGGATAGGATAATATTAATAGAACGAAAGAAATCTGATGAAATTAAAAAATGTCATTTTTTCAGATATAATTTCTTACATCGATCATATAATTACATTTATATGTTTGTAAGTATGTTGCTAACAAAATATAATAGAAATAACGATATGTTTAATAACAACTAACACATTGTAAAAAATATGAGATCTTATTTCTGTTTGATAAATTCATTTTGTAAATTGAAATAATTTAATTAAAATATTATGATTAAAGTTAAGAATATAACTTAAAATATAATTTTAATAGGGGTACGCTCGGACCCTTTTCATTTTAACTCCTTACACTTTGACTCTTCTGACGAATTCTTTTCTGTTATTAAACAAAATTCATTCATTTAAAAACTCATAATTTTTTTAATATTCACTCTTAATGTCTATCGTTCTTTGCAACATTCTCTTTCATATCGCTTTAAATCTCTCTTTATCTATATCATACATATCATTTGATTTACGTTTGATTTCATTTATACAATTTTTTTCTTAAGAAATTCCTCCAACAAATAGTATTTAGAATTAAAAGAAAAAAAAAAGAAAATGATTTCGGTATATAACGATATTTAATTACAGATTAAAATAGTTTAAAATCTCGCGCGTTTTCCACACGACTCCTGGGCACCACTTTTTTATTTTCTTTTATTCTCTCTTTCTTTCTTTCGAGATACATCATCATCATCATCATCATCATCATCATCACGCAATTATCCTGTTAGGTTAAGTGCGCGGAAGTTTCGCGGCTCAATTTACTCCTTTACCGAAGAAGAGTACGGAAACGTGTTATGAGATTTCGTAAAGTGGCTCATTTCATTACAAGTTCGCGAACGGACCCCATTGTCGTGTAACAATGTATTATAAGGCGACCTCGATTTTCATCTTGCTTCGTTTTTCGATATAATAGGTCGAGTACTATGAGATGAAATGAAATTATTTCTTGAGTTTCAATTAAAATAACCAAAAAAAAAAAAAAAAAGAAGAAAAAAAAAGAATTAATCGATTCTGTTAGTTAATATATTCGTTGTACCGATTAAAAATTATAACATTACGATAAAGAGGATGGGGATAAAGGTAGTAAAAGGATTGATTTTACCACGAATTTTGAGTAACGAACGTTCGTGCCGGCATGTTGATTTAATTTTGTAAAATGATTTTCGTAAAGCGAACGTTTTCAATACTCCACCATTTCATATTGGATCAATGAAAACGTTGCCTGTATCGACGCATATGTATCTGTGCATCTATATATATATTATGCACGTATAAACAAGATGTAACATAGTTCGATTCTATCAACGCTTTATAACATTTTCTATGTAAAGGAAGCCATACTGCAAACGTTTCCATAAATTTGGCATAATATTGTATACGATAAATGCACGTGAACGTTACGCAGTGCATAAAAGTTGGAATGTTTACTACTACTATTATAGTTTCCAATGAAAAAAAAAAAAAAAAAAAAATATATATATATATATATATGTGTATGGCAACTTATTCTTCAATCGTGTATTCTTTTTAAATGAATTAAAAAAAAATTATTTATAAAAAATTGTTTATAAAAAATTGTTTAATAATTTTTATTAATATGTTATAAAATGGAGAAAAAAAAATACTCTTAAAAACGTTCTTTGTTTGAAGTCTCTACGACTTATAGTTCCGGAGATATTTCGATTTAAGTAAAACATCTTTATTTTGACCCACTGACCTACATAATTTCTCAGAAGTAGTACTACTACTATTACTATTACTACGATCAGCTGTACTAGCAAATTATGAATGAAAATATATAAAGGATTATATCTCCGCAACGAAAAGTCGTAGAGACTTGAAACGAAAACCATTATAAAGGGAAAAATGTCCTCTTTTTATTTACGTTCTCAGATAATATCGATATAATAAGATCGATTTATCGATATCTCGAAAATATGTTTTTTTATCTATACACATTATTATCTAATAATTACGAATTCATTCAAAGGATTAATTAACACCTTATCATCTATTCTGACAGATCTTAATTACATTTGGTCATCAGATAGATCATCTCTTTCGTGCCACCGGAATTAACGTTCTTTTATTCGAACCACTCGCGGGAACGTAGAACGTGTAAGCGAGTTCAAAGAGCTTCGAATTAATAGCGGCTGCATGAAATACAAAGAAAGGAAGAGATGGAATAAAGAGAAGAGAACTTGGAGAAACTGAAGACGAGATGGTCGCACGCAACGTCTTCGTTAGCGCTACAACACTGAGAAATAATTAATGCAAATTAACGTTACCGTCTCTACATAATGGCACGAAGAGTGCCATATGTATTTGTGTGTGTGTATATATGTGTATGAGAGAGAGAGAAAGAGAGAGAGAGAGAGAGAGAAATTAACATGAATCGGCGTATCCGTGTCACGAATTGCACGATACGACTTAAGTAAGCACGTTTACTAAAGAGAAAGGATAAGAGAAAGAGAGAAGGAAACTCGTACCTTTCGTAACTTTTATTTCACGACTCTGCTTTTTATATGAATTAACATGTTTTAAAAGCCATAAGTTATGCCGCCTTCATTGTTCAAGTATTACATTTCGAACTCTCTTACTTCCCAACACAAAGACTTTTATTCGCTCATATATCGAAAAAATAATGTAATATAATTCTACTTTTCTCTACTCATGGAAATACGTTTCTTTAAAAAAAAAAAAAAAAAAAAAAAAAAAGAAAGAAGAAAGAAAAAAGAAAATTTATAGTATTTTGTTATTTATATTCATTATTGATTATATTCATTATTGACTAGTCGAAATTCAAATAAAAAAAAAAGATCATGTTACGATGAAAAAAGTTCGTAATATATTAATTTGAAATTTGTCTTAACACAAAAATATCCAATATTATTGTGCGTTATTTCTCTTTCACGTATTATCTATAGAATATTTTTCCCATCCTGTTTCAAGAAGGCCAGTTCTTATTTTCGAATCGACGAGATCCAGATTCCCTTCAGCAAAAGCCGATATCGGTAAGATTTTCGCGATTCAATTCTGGAAATGCGTGAGCTTATAGTTGGAAACAAGGATGAGTTTTCTGCCGACGAGCGAACGTCGAAAAGTTCCGACTCCCGGATGGCGAATGCTCTGGGATTTCGAACTTTTATCGAGCCATGATTGGTGCCTCGTCGACGTTTTTCCGTCGGGTCAAATCTTTCGATCTTCCTATTTCACTGGAGACTTCCAAGTGGAAATGGGAAAGTCGCCTTGTAGGTTGACTGAATATGTGTACGTATATAGTTACATACGTAAATATACATACTTACATATATGTGTATGTATGCGTGTGCGCGTGCGCGTGCGAGAATGTATATATATATATATATATATATATACGTAAATCTGGTGACCAAAGTTAAACATACAAATTGATAAAACTAGAAGCTCTTGAGATAGGAGAATACGTTTGAAAAATTTGCCTAACATTATTTTTAAATTGTTTTATACTTTAATATTTATATAGCGTGATCTTTCATAAGAAAACGTAAAAATATTTAGGCGCATTAAATCGTCTCACAAGCATCCTCCCTCGCGGTTTATCGTTGAAACGACTTCTTTTTCTTTCTTTCTTTCTTTCACTTTTTTTCTCTTTCTCTCTCTCTCTCTCTCTCTCTCTCTCTCTCTCTCATGCGACGTTTTTTTCTGCTTTCAGAAAGGCTCGTCGAGTGCACCTGGGAAGATGGCGATAAAGTGTCTCCGAGTAAAGCGGCCATGCAGCTGGCTAAAATCTACATTTGGTGTAAACACCTCCGAAAGAACGGCCATAATTCTCGGTGTACGGCTTGGAACCATACCGAGGGGAAAAGTTTCTACGTCCTGAGTAAACCCATGACGCATCTCGGAAACAGAAAATCTTTGCCGAACGAACGAATTAAAATGGAATACAGAAAATGTTGACGTAATTAAATGGAGAATTAAATATTGAAAAGATCAAATGAAACGTAAACTTTCTGATATCGTTTATTTTATCGTAGTATTAATTCAATAATGTTTAATTTAAATTATAGAAATATTGGAATAAATTTTTAATGATTTCAATCGATAATGCATCTTGTTGATTGATACACAAAATGAAAAAGGGAGAAATAAGAAGGAGAAAGATAGAGAGAGAGAGAGAGAGAGAGAGAGAGAGAGAAAGAGAGAAAAGAGATAGAGAACGAAGATTCAAAAGGACGAAAAGATGACGTTGGTCAGGTGGGAATCTTGGAGGTACCGCTTTCGTTGCCGTTCCTGCCTACCGTTCTTGGATATGAAATGAATCAAACGTCTTTGACGTTCTTCTGGATCATGAATAATGCAGTAACGTGATCCAATTTATAACTCACGAGAGCGTAATATGTGTTACCGCGCGTTATGTGGGAACTGGTGAGGCAGTGGGTGATATGTGGGACGGTAAAGAAGCCCGAATATTTCACTGTAAACCGTAGGGAGTGAGTACTCACTTTGCCGACGGTTAATTGAATGGGTGTCGCACCCTGAATGCAACCGATCCTGACGATTTGCAACCACCCTCCCCACTTTTCTCTTTCTCTCGTCCTGGAATCTCTCTCTCTCTCTCTCTCTCTCTCTCTCTTCGATATTCCTCACTCTCTTTACTATCCACCACACACCTAACTTTTGCAAGCTCGTAACGAGCTTCCATTGCCACGTGCATGCGATAATTTACAAAATTTCCAAGTCCCCCTTGAATTGGTGGAATAAGTGGAGGAAAAGCGAGCCAATAATCTCTATCCTCGATTGGCGATTATAACGATCAACGATAATACGATGAAAATAAACTCGAGTAATGTTAAAGATAGTTGGCCATTGGGAAACGAACGATCAACTACCAATATTTCAATGAGTTCGAGCTTTAATTGTGACTCATTATTTAATTTCCTAATTAACTTTTACTTTTCTAGAATCGGACTATATACGTGTACGTAAGTAGAAAGCTTCATCATAACGGAAGAATACGAATGCGTTTGTGTTCGAACAATTCAATTAATTGCATGACATTTCCTCTTTTATAATGATACAATTGACGATGTGTCTCGTTTATTTCGTGACTCTTTGTCGATTCTATTTCCGATCGCGTTCTACCCTTCCCACTTTCTCTTTTTCTCTCTTTCAAAACGAGCCTCTTTCCTTCCCCGATTCCAAACTAGGGAAGAGAATCGAGATTTAATTAACCCACTGACACCCCGAATGCAACCCGGACTCACCGAGCGAACAAGAGGAAAATTAATATTGCTGGCGAAGCTCCTCTAAATGCATTGCATATAATGGACAACTGCCGCGTGCGCGAGCGTCTATGATACCGCCGTCGAGCATACACCATACCTATATGTACAGATATATATATCACACATATACTCGTATATGTGAAGTATACATATATATATATATATATATATATATATATATATAGCAGTATATACAAGCAAATCAAAAGTTCCATATTTCGTAGTATTACAATCTGAGAAAAAATAACCCTAAAAAGTCTTGAAAGTAAGTAATTGATTTTTCAAAACATCTATAAAACTTTTGTCCCACCTTGTACAAACGCGCGATAAAATACATTGCGCTCATTGATTATGAACTATAAACTGTGAACCTTTCATATCCTCTTGTCAGACACGAAACGATAACTCTTGGTAGAGAATGAGAGAGCAAAAAAGAGAGAGAAAGGTAGATTAATCGAGTGAAAAAAAAAAGGATTAAATAGATCAATGAAGATTCATTTTAACGTGCCGGATATAATCGAAGGAATTGATATTTAATTTGACTTTTTATCAGTCTTTTCAATCATTTCAACATATAATAATGATATTAAATGAAAAAATATATTGCTATATTAAAAAATTTAATATAAAATTTAATTCAAGATTGATTAATAATGAAATTGATTGTTTTATCTCTCTTTCGAATAAAAGAAAAAAAAAAAAAAAAAAAAAAAAAGAAAAAAGAGAGAAAGAAAGGAAAAAAAAAGTAAAGAAAAGAAAAAAAAGAAAAATTAATTAAAAAGTAATAAAGAAATAATTGGATTTATATAGATTTCACCAGGGTAACGAAC
Source organism: Vespa mandarinia (assembly GCF_050613455.1). Taxonomy (NCBI): domain Eukaryota; kingdom Metazoa; phylum Arthropoda; class Insecta; order Hymenoptera; family Vespidae; genus Vespa; species Vespa mandarinia. Next base: position 7,277,384 of record NC_140818.1, on the reverse strand, counting down.
AGAGAGGGAGAGAGATAGAAAGAGAGAGAGAGAGAGAGAGAGAGAGAGAAAGAGAGACAGACAGAGATAGAGAGAGAGAGAGAGAGAGAGAGAGAGAGAGAGAGAGAGAGAGAGAGAGAGAATATACGTAGTGAGAACGGATTGACCGTGGTTTAACGTATGCGAACTTATCAGCTGCTAGCAGGTGCTATCGCTATGCAACGTTAATGAGCTGCTTTCTATCCGCCCTATCGCGTGCACCATGCTACTATACCAGTCTTCCATTCGTCTCAACAACCCTAAAACTCTTCGTCTTTTTCACATCAACATCGTTCCGCAGTACAACGAAGTACCCTTCTCTCTACTTGAGCACATTTTTCTTTCCTATTTTCTATTTATCGCGAGAGAAATCTTAGGTTAAATCGCATCAACCTGAATGCATTCGAGGAAACGAAATTCTTCGTTGCTTCAATGTATAAAAAGGGAAAGAATGTTCGAACGTATACTCATGCCATATATTTATCTATATACATAGATATATGTAGAAATCTTTGTGTATATGCATCAATGCATGCATGTATTTATGTACGTACGTATGTATGTATGTATGTATGTATGTATGTATATATGTATGATATCGTATTCATCTGACTGCTTTCTTTGCGTTGCGTCGAGCCACTTCAAAGAACGTACATATCTTCTCGCATTTTGTCGAGTTAATAAATAGGGAAAGCGAGAAGTCTTGTGTCTTTATCTTTGACTCTTTTTTATCTTTCTTGATTTTTGTTTTTTTTTTTTTTTCTGAATTTTCCCATCTAAAGGAAAAACCAAGAAAAATCGTCACGCCGGATCTCAATCAATCTTCTAATATTCATCGTATTAAAAGAATCAGTATTTATCATAGATAGAATTCAATTTAAAAGAAATATAAAAAGATATTTATCTACATCAATTTGTTTTGTTTTGTTGTATATATGTATATATATATATATATATATATGTAAGTATAAGTATTATATCTCGCAATATTTTTCTTTATTATCATCATCGCACACGTATGTACATAAATACACGGATACGTTATGGCGAAGAACGAAGTAGATAATAAAGAGATCTAGCTTCATCGTGCGGTCTAAACTGCTCTTTTACACAGCATCTATATTTCTCGCTTTTCTTTTGGACAAAAGGAAAAGTAAATGGGTCGCTTCGTTAGCCGTCAAATCACGGCTAGTGGCGTCGGCCACTCTGGAGTCTCTTTATCGTGGCGAGCTGGTGTTACAGGCGTCGGCCCGTGTAGAGAAAGAGAACATCTTTCTAAATGTGTACGTCTCTCTTTTTCTTTATTTCTCTCTCTCTCTCTCTCTCTCTCTCAGTGGATGTGTATGTTTGTGTATATTTGTATATAAATGCAACACAACGTCGATGTTTCGTCTCTACAGTAGCCTCGTAAATTCGTCAAAAGTTATCCAGTTCCGACTGTTCTAATACTGCCCATGATACTTCCTTGTTATTCTCATCGTCTGTCTTTCTCTTTCTCTTTCTAACATAACGCGTCTATACAATTCCTTCATTTCTCTCTCTCTCTCTCTCTCTCTCTCTCTTTCCAATTATCTATCTTTCTCATTGGTTCAGTTTCTCTTTCTCTTTCTCTCCCAAAAGACACTCGTTCCAGAAAGTTTCTACAGGCCGCTCATTTTCGTCTGGCAGGCACGCCGACGAGCAACGCCGTAATAGATACGAAAAGGCAAACTTACAAACGGTGAAAATAAAGTTGCCGGACTCGTGACGATCCCAAGGGAACAAGCGGAACGATAAATCCGAAGTGCGAATATTAGACTATATTCTATGTGTACATTTCTATGTGTTGTATATTAGAATAGTATATGTGATTTTGTGTGAGTGATTGTCAACTATACTACTACTTCCCTTCTTTCACTGTCAACTCAGCAACCAACCAACCAACGAACCAACGAACTAACCAACCAACCAACCAACCACCCAACCAACCTTCCTTATCCTCTTCATCACTCATTCTCATGCTACTCGTTCTCCTGTGATAGAGGATATATATATATATATATATATATATATATATGTATATATGTATACATGGAATATAACGAAACACGGGACTGCATATAAATGCCGAATACATTCGAAACGCTCTCTTAATTGAATTTTCATATCGTACAACGTTTTATTACGTATATTCCGTTTCACACAACGAATTGAAGTCCGTAATAATAATTTTGACTAGTAACGTGTTTTAGCCGGAAACATGCAGAGGAAAGCTTTAAAGTTAAGTAGCATCCTTTTTTTTTTTTTTTACTTTTCTTTTCTCTTTCCTTTATATGTTGTTGTTTTTATTTTATTTTTCTTTTTCTTTTTCTTTTTCTTTTCTTCTTTTTTTTTTTTGTAATTTTTTTCATTTTCATTTTCATTTTCACGGGAAGGAAAACGTTAGGAACTCTTTTATTTGGCGGCCCAGTTTCCATGTAAAACGTTCGTAACTACTTCGTGAAACTTAATTCCATTTGTATTGCATTTACCAAGAGGTAAGAAAAATTATTAAGTTTGTATAAGTTGGTAGATGTATTTTTGTAAAATATATTTATTCGTTTAAAAAGAAATTAGTGCGATCATACGTTCGCGAGCGGTAATCTAGTTTTAGAAATAAGATACTTGTTCGATCGAGATATTCATGGCACGTCTCGGCGAGGTTCCAAAATGAAAAAGAAAGAAAAAAAAAAGAAAAAAAAAAAAGAAAAAGAAAAAACTGACGGCGCCTCATCGACGTAAATTCGGGATTTCTCTTTGGGCGACAACGTGCAACGAGTCACGGAAATAACTGAACGTATCTACCTTAGGATTAACGTAAAACGTCTTAACGCCCTTAAAAGTACAACTCGTTCGTGTAAGATTCTCGCAAAATCTTCTCTTTCGTAGAAAGAGAGAGAGAGAGAGAGAGTGAGCTAACATCGGTAATGTCTTCGTTCGCTAGCTCGTTCTCAAGATCGTTCTCACTTTGATCTCCCATGGACTTACTGTCGTCCTTAAGGAAGAGTTTACTTAACATCCTACCGGCATAACTGGTCGTAACGTTTATCCATGAACGTCTTAACAACGATATTATGTCTCTTGTAAGATCCTCGTGAAGTTTCACTAGGATGGTATAATATCTAAAATAGACATTAGCTATGTTTAATCATTGACAAATTAACGCGAGACATCGTTGGTAACGTTACAGAAACGTTTACTTTGACTTTCTCATTTATCCTATTCTTTTCCTTCTACTTCTTCTTCTTCTTCTTCTTCTTCTTCTTCTTCTTCTTCTTCTTCTTCTTCTTCTTCTTATTCCTTCCCAAAGTAATATTATTTTGGAAAGGAAAATATAAAATATAATTTTTAATTAAATATAAAAATCTTCAATAATAACGAATATTGTTGATAAGTGTTAATTGAAAATCAAACGATCTTTAAAACGATTCGAAATGCATAGAATTACTAATGATCTTCTTGTTGCATTACAAATAACGATCGAATATCTTCTTGCGAAATATTTAATACGTCTGTGAGAATTGTTACTATAAATTATGTATCCATAGATTTGTATAAATATTTGCCCGTAAATGCATTACACGTTATCGATTTCGAAGGAATACCTACGTAAATTGGGCACGAAACGAACGTATATATCTACGCTGACGCGAAATTCGACATGAAAAACGACGAATGGAGAATCAGATGGAGAGAAGAGAGAGTGAGTGAGTGAGTGAATGAGTGAGTGAGTGAGAGTGAAAGAGAGAGAGAGAGGGGGGAGGAGGAGAGGAAGAGAGAGAATTTTTATTATTAACAGCACTCGTCACGTGGGAACGACAAGCTTCGAAATTGAACGGCGAGCCTCTGAACGAAATGTGGGGAAAATCCATCCCGTCGTTCGTATGAATCCTGCTTTTGAATGCAAACGTCAAATAACGAACGTGTAACGATGTCTATCGTCTTTCGGAACATCAGGGAACAAAAAATAAAATATGAGAGAGAGAGAGAGAGAGAGAGAGAGAGAGAAGTAGAAAAAAAAACACGTTGCGTTCGTGGTGTATTTAGAACAATTAATATATGATGCGCATATCGAAATCTGCATGGATGGAATGCAACTATATTTTCGTTTTTCCATCACTGCGATTGCGCTTTAGACGTAACGAAACGAGACGAACGTTGAAAGCGAAGCGCTTGGAATAATTAGACTCGTTTCGTATACATCCATATCTTCATATATAATAGATACATATGTATATGTATTTCATAAATATGTATGATATTATATGTTAATCGAAAATAATTAATAATAGAAATATCGTTTCGGGTTGATATTACAATTACGAATGTTATGTATATATTCGATAGATTTTTCGTATTGTTATCGATTATATGAAATGATAATAGTTAAGTACGTAAGTATGTACATATCTATATATGCAATTAGAAGGTAAACGACGATTGTAGAATTAACAAATTCTCGATTTTCTCGTGATATGATTGTGAAAGAGAGAATGAACGCATGGGAGTAGTCGCGACTTCGATCTCGTTTCTACCTTCATTCGTTGGTTCGTTCAACAAGCCGTACCGACACTGTTTCCCTCGGTTGTAACGATCCTCAGAGAGTAATTGCGGAGTTGTTTTAGTCGAGTCAGCAAGGGAAGTCGAGAAAGGAGAAAAAGGAGGATCGTTTTGGAACGGCTAAACGAACAAGAGAGAGAGAGAGAGAGAGAGAGAGAGAGAGAGAGAGAGAGAGAGAAAGAGAGAGAGAGAGAGAGGCAGAGAGAGAGAGAGAGAAAGAGAGAGAAAGGAAGAAAGAAAGAAAGAAAGGAAGATAGAAAGAACGAGGGTGAAACTCCGTTACCGTCA
>NC_140818.1:7262500-7265000 GCF_050613455.1 Vespa mandarinia | reverse complement strand
TGTCCCTACGAAATACAGCTTTGACTGGTATAATTAGCTAGATGAGTGATGTGATTCGGTACGATCGAAATCTTCATGATAGATTCTCCAAGCTATACCGATGTCAAGGAAGGATCGGTAGTGTAGCCTTTCGAACGGATATAACATCGTCTTCGTACATTTCACGCTTGAGTTCTTACCTTGATTGCCTTCTAATTGATTAGTAAAGCTAATTAAGAGTTCTCACCTTGTGTCTGAAATGTCTATCGATTGATTGATTGATCGATCGATCGATCGATCGTTCCAAACGAATTACCAAACTCTTTACAAGAATATTCACTTTCATTAGTTTCTAGATAGATAGATAGATGAATAGATACGTAGGTTTTAGTATTTAGATTACATAGATCCGATAACGTACCCGTTGTTCTCGATTGGCAACGAAATGTGCACGTAGATTCACCAATCCAATTCGACAATATATGCACATATATATGACGAATCTCCGTGTCCAATCACGATGCTCACAGACGCGAATAGATTCTCACCTTGTACGATTTGTCGTTACGCATGTAGCACAGGTCGTCTGTATTGTTGATCCATAGAGGACACAATCAATCCTATTGGAAAATATTCGTTCGTGTCGATGTTTAACAAAGGTCGTTATAAATCATTGTTTAACGATTTGGGTAAACTGTTATGTTTTTCTAACCTTTGTAAGTACTCTTTCGCATTTCGTATCGCGAGGTAGTCGTTGTTAGATCGTCGGAGAGTGAACATCGTCTGTAATTAACGTAACCAGGTTAACATGTACATTCTTTTTGGTTTTTAATATAAGTATTCTTGTGCGTGAGTGCATATGTGTGCGTGTGCGTGCGTGCCCGCCTGTGTGTGTGTGTGTGTGTGTGCGTTTATAATTATACTTTTATTATTAATTTATATATTATTAAGATATTCGAGATATATTTTTCATTTTGTCGAGATAAATTGCGTTTAAGAATAAATAGATCGGAGATAAATGTACATATTATGTGTGAGTGACACGTGAACGACGATTTACGATACCCTTATTCGAGTTCTATTTCGTATATACGTTGGCACGTTGATCCCAACCGAACAGCAGTAGATTTTAGAGATTCGAAAGAAACAAGTATAACAAAGAGTATCAGTATTTTCTGTCACAGACAATGAATGCGAGCTAGAATGATAAGGGATTCTGCTGGGAGATCTATTTGGCTTGACCTACCGCTGCTCGTCCTATCGATTCCCGAAATGTATTGTATATGCATGCAGGTGCCAAATCCACGTGTTCAATCATAATAGCCACGGTGTACAGCTTTGACACTTCTAGTTAGTGATTAGTTGGACGAGCAAAATTGCTATATATTTTGTAATATTCGAAGTAATACAAATTTGTTTATTTAATTATGATAAAGGATTTAATTTATACGCAATTCATATAACTTAAGAACCTGAAAATTTTGGAAAACAACGACTCGCTGGGATCATTTGTCGAATGAACGTAGAAGAAACTTATATTTTAGATAGTATGAAAACTCTTTCGAGAGTGTTTACGAAAACGGGAGTGTCGTTACGTTTCGAGTTCCCTCCCTAACTTAACTAAGCGACGCTGAGCGTGTCCCAGGTCAAAACTTATAATTAAGTGGTACTTGCCCGACGAAGAAAAGCGTAATTAAAAGTTTCTTCACAGCCGAATCGTCGGGGCATTTTCGTCCTGCCATTTGCCTTTCTCATTTTCCCTATTATCTATCGTTCGTGTTATCTCATCTTAAAATTTAAATTCTCTTTATTGATCCACAATCTTACCTTGTTTAATATAATAAGATATAATTAGTAACAATGTGAAAAATGTAAATGTATTATAAAAATGATTTACAAGATATATATATATATATATATATATATATATATATTTATTTATATTTGGAAATTTTGTTAACTCATGAAAAGGTCAATGAGATTCCAAATCGATTTCAAGCGATAACGAATAATAAAATCGTTCGTATAATATTAAACAATATGGAACCACACGCTAGCATTATTCATGTCTCATGCAAAATACATCAATTTTCGGAGCAGCATTAGCATAATCGATGAATAAAGCATATCGAGCAGATCAAGCAAATCGGCCAGATCGAGCTATGGAAAAGCTTTTGAAAAACCGACAATGTAAAGGTAGTAAAAGTAAATCGTATTTCGTCTGTCATATCTCTTTCTCTTTTTCTCTCTCTCTCTCTCTCTCTCTCTCTCTCTCTCTCGTCATGATATCTCTGTAGATTAATTTCTTAGCACGCGTTCGGGTACGACACTCGGGAAATCATATCTTGGAGAAAACAAAGAATGAGAAAGCTTTGCAAACGAGACAAGATGTTTCATGGGGATTAAATCTCGTGGCTGCAGGACACGCGTATTCATTCATAAAGTGAGTGCTTGCATCATGTCGCATTGTGAATGAGATAAAAAGAGAGGTATATATATATATATATATATAGGTAGATAG
>NC_140818.1:7212500-7260000 GCF_050613455.1 Vespa mandarinia | reverse complement strand
ATAAAAAGAAATAGAAAATTCTTACTGAAAAAAAAAAAAACATATCGCCGTCATTGTGATATATGTATATTATATTATATATAAGAAAAGAAAGAAAAGAAAAAGGAAGAAAAAAATAGAAGAGAAAAAAGATCTATCGGTTCGGATCGTTATAGGGATGTGCCTTCATGGAGTTGCTAGCTATTGCTCGTTTAAGAGGCAAACAGAGAGAGAGAGAGAGAGAGAGAGAGAGAGAGAGAGAGAGAAAGAGAAAAAGGGAGAGAAAGAGAGAATGAAAGAGAGAGAGAGGTTGTATCGGTACGCCGGTTCCCCACTTCCGGTTGACAAAGCGGATATAATGCAGCGATAGAAGAGAGGAACGGAGGTTGAACCCTCTGGGCACAGCCCCATCCATTTCCGCGGAACTGACATTTCTATCGAGATGTAGTTTCTCTTTAAAAACTTTCTCGAAGGATCTAGAAGCCCGTGCATGCTTCTTTCTCTTCTTTACCCCCTTTCAGGGTTCTTTTTTTTTTTTCATTTTCTTCTTCTCCTTCTTCTTTTCCAACCATTTTTTCGCTTACTCTGTTTCTCTTCTTTTATCTCTCTCTCTCTCTCGCTCTCTCTCTTTCTCTCTTTCTCTCTTTATCTTTATCTCTCTCTCTCTCTCTCTCTCTCTCTCTCTCTCTTTCTTTCTTTCTATATCTCCGCAATATACTATACGATACTGCACGTCTCTCTATTTATATTTCGCAATTTACGAGCGCTTGCTGCTTATATCGAGTCCTCTCCCACTCTTTCTCTTTCTCTCTTTCATGTTTCACCTGCACTTATAGGTGCACGTATAGAGGCACGCGTTCATATTATATTTCTATAGACGCATATACGTGTACGTAAATACACCGATATATATATATATATATATATATATGTTTATGTGTATGAAAGCGAATTCATAGAAACAGTTGTTGTACTTTATCCAGATATATGTATGTATGTATATGTATAAGTACATGTAAGTACATATGATCCATATATGAATGTACTCAAGGATGCCCCTATGTTTTTGTTTTCCTATTTGCTTGTCGGAATTATTCACTCGTGTTGAATTCAATCCCTGGCCAAAAGGAGCTTATTAACCCCGAAAAACCGCATATTTCATAATCAGTGAGAATTTCATTGGGTAGATGGATTATAAAAGACGAATTGTGTCTCATCAATTAGATTCACAATCAGTTTGGAAGGAACACTCGCGAAGAGAACTTAATGGAGATTCTTTTTTCTTTTTTTCTCTTTTTATTTTTTTTTTTTTTTCAATGAAATTATTTTCAAATCGAACAGAAAAGAATTCAAGAGGAATGTAAATAAGTAAATACCTTCGTTGTCTTACAGGATGTAATCGATTATAAATATCGAATATAAATTTGAGAATTATAGTCTTATATAAATAAGAAAGAGGAAGATCGATCGCTCCATTTATAATGTTATTTTTATACAATATCGATTTTGTTTTAAGTGATGAGAAAATATCAAAAAGTCAATTCGTACGCATATAAAAAAACTTTTGGATATTTCTTGTTAGCCTGTTTCCTGCTTCCCGATAATCGATTTTATATTTCATAGGTCAGTTCATTATTTAAATAGAAAAAAAAAAATAATAAAGAATCGAAGGTGGTATTATTTGTGTAAGTCTTATTTTCATGTATATATTTCCAATTTATTTTTTTTCTCTCTCTCTCGTTCTCTCTCACTCTCTTTTTATCTTTTTCTTCCTCTTTCTCTTATGTGTTCTTATTACAACGTAATACGCGAGCAAGGAAAACACATTTTCGACGACAACGACGACAACGACGACAACGACGACAACGACGACAACGAGAAAGATGTCGAGCTTGCAAAAACGAGTTGCTTCCTCCGATTGTATCAATTTCGTCGTCGTTGTTGTCCGACGTCCATAAAAATAGAAAGCAAGTAACCATTCATAAGAGAAGTGCCTTTTCTCTGAGTTTTTCTATTTTCGTTTGATTTGAAGGTTTCAAGTAATTGTCCAGGCTATTAATTACATTAAGGATGATACATGCAGCGAAAAAAAAAAAAAAAAAAAGAAAAAGAAAAAATCAAGCAAAGGAAAAAAATATATTTTCATTCACGTACGTCATGCAAATGACTTTTTTTTTTTCATAATAAAGTAACAATCGTGAATACAAATATTAGATACGTGAATTTTAACCTCATCGTAAAGTTCACATATTTAATAATACTACCGAAGTACTCGAGGAAATTATTATATATATTCCAGATTGAAAAATTTCCAAAACTTTTCAAACGAATTAATAATATACTGTTTCTGGTGTCAATATTGTATATAGATATTTTTTGAACATTTCTTTTCTTTTCTTTTTTAATTTTAATAATTTATATTAACAAACGTGAAGGTAATGGAATAAAGATAGTTAAAAATGAATAAGAGTATCGATTCGTCTAGTAGATAGGAAGATTACAAAGAGAAGGAATATCTATCATCGTTTGAGTTTGAAGGAATCTTACCGTAAATGAAAAGCTCTTAATTAGATATTAAAAATATTTAAGAAATGTCGTTATCTCTAAGATGTTCTACGTTTCACGTATTTTCTAGTAAGTAGTAAGAAAGAAAGAAAGAAAGAAAGAAAGAAAGAAAGAAAGAAAGAAAGAAAGAAAGAAAGAAATGATCGGTCTTAAGAGCAAATTCGAAAAGCGTTTATCTCGGATCTCTTTAACGAGATCATCGGAACTAGTAACAACTTGCCTGGAGCGATTGGATTCGATAGTTCGACACGATTATCGGATTAGTATTAACTCTCCGATAATGTGACGGGTTTGCACTAACACCTAAGTGATAATTGTTTCTACATTTCTACGAAACCTTCAACCTGTTCTTCCACTTGCCAGTCATAACGAACTGAGCGAACACATAGACAAAGTTCCGAGTTTCTCGCGGTTTACGATTGGACCGTAGCTTTGACTACGTCGATTCATTTGCTATACGTTTGCGAGTGTTGCCGAACGAAATGCATCGAGTATACCGTGAATTGGTGCTTTCTCTTGCGCCGGCCGAATGGTTCACGAAAGTTCAACGAAAGCTTGCTAGTGATGGGGTGGCTCACCTTCACTTTCACACTGATCACATTCAATACTTTACGTATGGAGTTTTAGGATCGTCGGTGGTAAAACCGACGAATTTCTCTATATAGTCGATGACTAACGCGTATAGTATCGACTTTGTGTATGTGTGTATTTTACGACATATTTTTTCACTTTTTCTCTCTCCCTCTCTCTCTCTCTCTCTCTCTCTCTCTTTTTCTTTCTCTTTCTCACTTTCTGTCTGTCTCTTCGTGATCACACATACGTATAGAAGTGCGTACTTGTATCGTAGCCAGCTAAAATGTGGCTGACCGTTGCACCAAGAGAGAACGAGTGGTTGGCGAATTGTAAAAGGGAAGGAGACCAAGTGGAATGAACGTACAAGAGTGAGATTGTGAACCAGCGTGTGTATGTGTGTATGTGAATGAGAGAGGGACAATGTGTGTGTGCGTGTGTATGTATGTGTGAGGGAAAGAGATCCAATGTAAAGGGGCCACCGTTCGAAGCTTCAATAGGATTGGATATCGCACGGGGTAATCACATCGCTCGTGGAACCACTAGCACGTTCCCGCATATTGGACCTAGGCTCTACAACCTTGCCTACGCACTTATTCGCGTTGCTTCGGTCCAGCCGATATCACGTTTCTAGCTTGTCTGAAAATGAAAAAAACGAGAGGGAGAGAGAAAGATAGAGACATGCTTCATACACTTTTTTAACTAACTTCCAACGTCGCTTACGTTTCTCTTGTTCGATTTTTTCTATAGGTTTATCTTGTTTCTTTTCGTTTCCTTTTTCTTTTATTTTTTTTTTTGTGATCTTTCTTGTTCCTCTTTGTAGCATCAAGTGATATAAAAATTTATATTATATAAGTAATCGTGTTAGAAACAATAATGATAGAAATGAATAAAATCAATGATTTATTTTATATTAATACTGTAAGAAAATGTCTTATAAATAAGTGTAAAGTTGAATGAATCATAATAGTATTATATTCATTTATACTATTATATTTTCTTTCTCTATTGATTTATTCATAAAAGAAACGAATTCATGCTGGTTGTCGAACCAACTATAATCTCAATGTCCATTCCCTTCGTATTAATTCATGTGAAATTGTCCCTCATAACATTACCGATTCATGTTTGATTGACGACCCGCAAGCGTTAATGTACACAGGAATAATTCGATAATGATCGCCTTAATGATAGTGTATGTATTTTGGTCGTTGACATAAAACAGATCTAATCTATATTATTTCTTTTTTTCTAATTAAAGTTCTTCGACACGATCGACATATCGAAAGGGATAAAAATTAATTACGATGTGATATGAATTATAACGATTATAAAATAGATCAATTTTAAACTTTGAATACTTGTGAGTTCTAATTTGTAAAAGCGTATTACGATTATCTCCGAGATCAAGAGAGTTTGATTTGAATTAAGGGAAAAAGCTACACGTATTTATATATAAAAAATACGTATATAATATAAGCTATAAAGATATGATCTAATTGCTTTATCGTTGAACAGCTTGAAAATTATTATTATTATTATTATTATTATTATTATTATTATTATTATTATGATTATTATATTTATAATTATTATTATTATTATCAATATCATTTATTTTTAAAGCCATCCATTCGAAGTTTTGTATATGGACGTTTATTCTAGCGTGCAAGTGGCCCCATCATATCATAATTTTGCGATGACGAGAGACGAGCCGCGAATTTTGATTTTCCACGTTTCTCTCGTTCGCGACCGCGATAAATTTTATCATGTTTTACGCGCTTCCACACGGCTTATCAGCGAATATCAATGTAACTGTCGCGTTTCCTAGATGGCATACTTACTCAGCCGGGTTTGCACGAAAAACCGTGACTATGCGCTATTTATAATTCCGACCACGTTATCGTAGCTCGTCGTTTGACGGCTTCGTATCACGTTACCTGCGTTACACTTTCGCATTAGTTACCTATATCTGTGTTTTTTTTCTACAAGTCGATAATTTATTCTCTTTCTTTTTTAACATACATATTTAGGTTATATTTTTCTTCTTTCTTTATTTTTTTTTGTTTCTTTTTTGTTTGTTTGTTTTTTTTTTTTTTTTTTTTTTTTGTAAAGTTTCATAAACTCACGATTATATTACAGTTAAATAGAGCCAAAAAAAGAAGTAAGTGGGAAAATAATGTCCTTGAATTTAAGTTAAAAAAATTTCAAGTAATTTTACGATGCAAAAACTTTTTACGATACAAAAGCTTCACATTCTTTCTCCGGTCTCTTATTATATTAACATTATGAAGGATATTGACGAATGGAGAATTTTAATTACGGAAGAGGTCCATGAGAATGTCATTCTTAATTTTCCAAATAAGAAGATAAAATGCGAGTATCGAAAGTATTCGTGATATAATACATTGAAACGTATGATTTAAGTATAATTGTACGTATCAGTTGTACATATGTATATATATATATATATATATATATATATATATATATATAAATATAGGAAAATATTTCTAAGACGAATGAAATATAACATAACATAGTTAATTCATTCGCACTAGTTTGAGTTTATATTCTTCACTTTTTCCTTGGTTCCTAGTTTAGTTTTCTCAGCCATAACGTTCGCTAATATTCTGTTGATGAATGCAGCAAGGATGTTAGATAAAACGTGCTACCGGTTGATTCAGTGAAACACGGAAACTCGACGAAATACTGCGCAAAATCCACCAACGACGAGGAGAGCCACAGCTCACCTCGAAATTCGTTCTCGTCAGGAAAGTAGCAGGCTATCTCGTATAGAAAACCGGTAGAAGTGTGCGTGTGTCTCGTTGTTGGTCTTTGGTCATACTCGCATTTAATTTGAAAACCACCTTAAATTCACTTAGTCACTCTTCTCCCTATGAACCTCGTGATATATTGAAATAAACGTTTCTAGTTTATAGTGATTAATGGATTTCTCGAGTCATGTATTTTTTTTCCTTTTTTTTTTTCTTTTAAAAATTTTTTCGTCTTATTTTTTCTTTTCATATAAAACACGCATGCTTTGCATACGTAAATACGCGTCCCGAGTTACGACGTAATAACGTCGTTATTATTTATTAATGTTAGAATTTACGAGATATAACCAAGCTTATTATGATTACTGTCGTGGACCAAAGACGACGACGACAACGATAACGACGACAACGACAACGACGACAACGACGACGACGATGACGACGACGACGACGACGACAAGGTTCGTGAGAACATGTAATCGTGTAACTGGGTGGAGTCCTTTATATCCAATGTACTATTATAGAGCTGACTATCGCATTTCATTCGCTTGAAAAAACAGTGATTTATAATGCTTTTCTTTCGATCTCATTGTTTCACGACTTTTACCACACCTTCGAGTCTCTTTTCCTCATCGGACTTTCAAAAGTATTCGTGTGAATCGATAAAAGAATTCGAGTGAATAACTACTTTACACGACAATGAAGCGTGTTAGATTAATACTAACTTTACATGGAATATTTCACATATAATTTGTATGTAAAATAATATTTGATAATATGATGTACCATGCCAAATATCGTTGATAACAATAATGAAAGATTTCGTTTGATTTCTTTTCTTTTTTTTTATCTGAAATATAATCGATAAGAAATATCTTAAAATCTAATCTTACGAATAAACGACGACGTTGTTTCGATATAAATAGACGGAAGAGTAACAATGAGAAATCCGAGATACAAGTACGATGCGTGACTGACTATTAAACCGCAAACATTACACCGAAAGTTGCCAATTATTGCCTGACTGCGTCGCTTAGTGGCAGAGGGGTTGAGCGCAATTAATTTGCGGTCGTAACGCGCTGTATATAGCTTACCGATGTGACCAATAACGGTAATTATACTAATTACGCTTGTGCTTAATATGCGTTGCACAGTGGATATATTAGAAATTGCTCAGTAACCATCGATGCGTGCATCTTCGAGAAATGAATATATTAAATAAGGACTTTTATACGATCATTATTAATTTTTAAATCAACTTTTCAAATTGATAAATATATACGATAGCCTTTGATTTGATAATAATAATTAGACAGGAATGACATTTTCCAAGTCATCGATTAAACACAGTCAGAAGGATTAACATTGGCTGGTAGTATACGTTATCATAAGACGACAGTTACTGCAGACACGAGGAATAATTGATTCAATTACGTGTACCTTGCTGCTCCTGTATACTTGATTTATATACGATGTCTCGCCATCAAGGAGATTTAGTTTATCCTGTGATATACCTAGCATACAGATTTGATATCATTGAAAAATCATATTCGTTAAGTTTCTAATCAATAGTTAATCGCTTTGTCGAGATATCTTTTAATTATTATGATATATGTATTTATGTTAGCAAAGGAAAGATGAGAGAAATGAAAAGAGAAAAGAAAAAAAGCTTTCTTTTCTATCGATCTAACAAAATCTAAATAAGAGAATAAAGGTCGTTGGTTATCGTAGAAGTTTCATAATCTTTGAAGAAGTTTCAAAAAACTTCGTCCATATTTTCTGGCCAGGAAAAAATGAACAAAAAGGAGAGAGAAAAAGGAAGGAAAAAAAACGAAAAAAAAAAAAAAAAGAAAAAAGTGAACAGAGAGAGAGAGAGAGAGAGAGAGAGAGAGAGAGAGAGAGACAGAGAGAGACAGAGAGAGAGAGAAAAAAAGCAAAGAACGAAGAAGAGAAAATGAGAATAATTTCCGTTTGAACGCTTAATCAAGAGTTTCGTGTCGCTATGGAAAGGGACGGGATTAAAGGAATTCGCGGAAAAGCAAATTAGACAGAACCTTTGCGATCTTGTAGTGGCGAACATGCGAAGCGCATAACTCTAGGAACATGAATGTAGCGCCCAAGCGTATGAGGCTAGTAGAGGAGGAGTAAAGAGAGAGAGAGAGAAAGAGAGAGAGAGAGAGAGAAAGAGGGGATAGTTTCGAATGCGCTAACTAAATGCAGCTTGCATAGCTCTTAAGTGAATTCCGCGGCGTGTACCGGCGCCGCTGGCTTGCAGTTTCCTCAATTCGAATCGATCGTTCGTTCAAAATTCCTGCTGGATACATTTTCTTTCTATCTCGTTTCATTGCGATCCTTCTCTTTCCACCTCATTTTCTTTCTCTCTCTCTCTTTCTCTCTCTCTCTCTTTTTTTTTCTTTTTTAACACAAAGGAAAATTAAAAATAATGAAAAATAATGTACAAAATTTGAGTAACTCAATTAGCCAATTTAACAAATTCGAAAGCAAAGTTCTCGATTACTCATCGACGATCTGATTCTGTTTTTGATTTAATAACGAACTTTATGAATTATCGATTTTATATCTTCTAATTTATGAAAGAATGGATGCTATTTATCCTTTGCATTATCTTCGATATCGTGTTATATTAGTATTAATTAATGATTCGAAATATAAAATGTTTTGCCACGTAAAAGTTCCTTTTATTCTGTTTTTTTTTCTTTTTTTTTTTTTTCTTTGCTCATCGGAGTGACATTATTAAACGTTAACGACGTCGCTAATAAATCTTCAACATGTAACTTATGCTTTCTTTTGTATAAAACTTCATTGTTTATTGTTTATTGTTTCAATTGTTCGTTAAGGAATGTATACATACGAGGATAACTGTCAGCAAAATTTTTTAACTGGGAGGTCATTGCGGTTGAACTTTGGAAAAAATTACGGGCTTATGTGTGTCGTAAGAAGGTTTAATAAAAGCCGAATGAGCTGGAAGTTCGATTAAGCGTTCGATGCAACTTAAAATCCAAAGATGCTGACCGTACGATACGTGTTTCTCTCGTAGAAATTCTTGAAGAGAGAAAGAGAGAAAGAGAGAAAGAGAGAGAGAAAGAGAGAAGGAAAGAGAGAGAAAGAGAGAGATATATAGATATAGATATATAGAGAGCTGACCGTTCGATTGCAACGTGTGCCCGGCAACCGCACGTGACTAACACTCTAATTATGTATTTAGTCTTAATTAGGCGGGCGTTACGTTCTCGTGACTGCAGGATGCTCGGAACGGAAGTTCAAAGTCTCCCTTGCTGGAAGCTCGTAACACGCTTTCAACCACGCCAGCTGTCAGACACCTCTCTCAACCAGAAATTACACTTTCCGTGCTCTCGTTAAGGGAAAATCACTTCTAATAACGTACGGCAAATCGTATGTTTCCTTGTTCCTATCTTTAACTAATAAGGTTACGTCAGCAAACTCAATGTCTTATTTGTTTGTATATATGTATATATATATATATATATATATATATATATATATAGACATTATACATATTCTATATGTGATATTTGTTCGAATGGATACGAATTGTACAAATTGCCTTAATATTTTCATTCTAGATCATTTAAGATCATTATCATATCTGATGAAATTTTTATGATCGACAATAAATTACTTTACTCGTGGCGAATTCGAATGACGAAGAAATCAAATTCATGATTCATAACAATATCAAAGTGATTTGCTTGGAGTTAAACACGTTCGATAATCGTTTTACATTAAATCGTATTGAATATGAATTCTTTGTAAAAAGAAAAAAGAAAAAAAAAAAAGAAAGAAATATGGAGAAATAAAAGAAAGGAGAGGGGGAGGGGGAAGGGAGGAGTAGAAAAAGATTCTTTTACAAAGGCATTAGTTTTCCCATTAACATAAGTACACATCACCTCGTAATTACGCAAATCCCTCGGCACGATATTTAATTTTCATGAAAACTTCCGGTCGCAGTTGCCACTGCTTTTTCTCTCCCTCTTCCTCTCTCTCTCTCTCTCTCTCTCTCTCTTTTTTTCCTCTCTCGCTCTACTCGACCCAACTTTCGTAGTTAGATACTTCGAGACTGCAAGTTGGCAAAGTTTTCAAACAGCTACGGTTCCTAGCCATCGGTAAGCCTACATTTAACATTTTCAAAGAGTCGAAAACTCCATTATTTCGATAGAAGCCGTCTTGACGTGACCGCTGTTCGAAATTTCACATTAATTTCAGTATAAAAGAAACGAAAGCGAACCTTTAGTAGCACTTAAAAGATAATATAGAATTTCTCTAGGAGGTTAGAGAAGAAATAAAAGTGGACAAGAAGAAGTAGATGTAGAAGAAGTAGAAGAAGGCCATTCTCTCGTGACGGGGTAACGGCGACGACGACGATGCCCGCTCGAATGATTTTGTCGAATCGACGAAACTTTACCCGTGGGTGCTTTTTCATGAAATCCCAGTCCGTTTGTTCGTCAGGAGACAGTCCTGGTTCAGCAGGTCTGATATATCGTCTCGATAGCGCCGCCTCATTCAGACGTTATAACCATTAAACTCTGATCTCGCTCGCAAGTCGCGAGAGAAAAGAGAGAAGAAGAAAAAAAAAATAAAAAAAGAAAAAGAAAGCTTTAAGATATCGAATAACTTTCTTGCGTCGATTGTTTTTCTATATGATAAACCACATTGAGATTATTCTAAAGAATAAATTACTATGACATTTCATTTGAAGATCATGAAAATGGAAAAATTTATAAGTAATCGTTTTGACGAAAAGTTAAAGAAAAAAAATTTGTTCGATCTCGAAATAGTCTTAATAATTGTCATTAATTTCAAGAAATTTAATTTACATCAATGACAATGAACAAAATCTAAAGGTTTACAAGTGTTACGAATGTTTTATACGTATGAAGATAAAATAAAGGTTTTTGGGCGTGGGATGGGAGTTTAGGGGGTTGATTTGATATAGGGAGAAAAGTGAAAGGCGATAGTCGCGAGAAACATTGTTCGCAAGGTTCAATGGAGAAAAGGTTTGCCCTACCCGTAACGATAACGCAAAATTATTTTCCTCGTAGAGACCTAGAGTCCCCGTGGGTGCTTTTTCAAGAATTCACGACACCCTCGACCTGCTCGACAGGCCGGTTCACCAGGTCTCTGATATATTGGTCCGATAGTGCCGGTTCATTCAGACGTTATGCCCATTAAACTCTGATTTCGCCGCCACCGCCAGCAGACGGTGACTATGGTACGAACCAAGGAAAACCGTTCTCCAACTGCTAGATAGCTTTTCAATGGAAGCGTTCATTTATTCTCGCCCGAGGTAAACGTGACAGTCGTCGGCGACACAAGCTGTTGGGTGAGCCAAGGGCTTCTCGAATTACGAAGGATGGGAAGAGAAAGAGAGAAAGAGGGAGGGAGGGTATATAGTTGAAAGTAGACGAAACAGAGATAGAGAGAAAGAGATGGATAGAGGTAGAATGAGAGGGAGAGGGAGAGAATTCAGGTCACAGGACAAGGAAGAAGACGATGCCTCAACTGGGGATAGACTGGAAGCAAGCATAAGCTACCATTCTTCTCCTTACTCTTGGAAAACCTTAAAGCGGACTTTCATGAGGCGAGAAGAAAGTCCAACGGATCTCTTTCGAGCATGCACGAAGACCCCCCATGCTAACGAGCCTTTCATCGATTTTCGATTTCCTAAAGAAGAAGAATATGACAGAGAATCCTCTCGAATTAGTTCTCCGTGAAGACGAATCGATTCTCCATCTCTCTCTCTCTCTCTCTCTCTCTCTCTCATGAACAATCCATCTCTTTCCATGTTTTCGGGAGGATGAATCTGTGGTTTGGCTCTTCTCGCGTGCGACTAATTATCGACAAGGAGAGGAACCCGCAACTTCCGGTTTGAGCTTCAAAGTCTTTGGTGTCTTGTAGCGTACTGCTATCGAAACTCGAAGGAATCTTATCAGAGAGTAATCCTGAAACTCTATAGATAAATCGAGGGAATAAAGGGTAAGGTAAAAGCCTTTACGAAACACCAATGTGTACTTGGCAGATATCAACAAAGATCAACGATGATAATACGTTCTTTACTTAATCTTTGTATGCACCTTTCGATCAAATTGAAAGGAGACAAATTTTTGTGTTATTTTATTATTGCTCGTTTGTTTATTTATTTCCATATGGAACTTCGTTAATGATTAAAGTGATCAATGAATTTAAGGAAAATAAACATCAGGGATGTAGAGGACTATGGTCGATTAGATGGAAGTAGAAAGGAGATAATAGATAATGTTAAGCATTCAAAGAGATTAGAGAGAGAGAGAGAGAGAGAGAGAGAGAGACTCAATGTGGTATCGACGATAGAGGAAGATCAATTCGTAACGCTTTCGCTTTGCTTACTTAGAAGTTTGCCTTGTTTTACGTCAAACCGCGTACACTGTATGAGTAACGTTTAATTACCTATGATACGAGGAAACACAAAGTAAGTAAGTACTTGAGTAGCACAAAGTAAAACTATTTCCTCCCATCTTTGAAGCTTCCGTCGATGTTAAAGGAACTTCCTAAGGAGCGTGCAAATGACAAGTAAAACGTCTTCTCGCTCGTTCTCATTGTCGTTGTCATCTACGTTCGAATAATCAAAGAAATTTAACGATTACACTTTTACATTTTATAATCGAAATTTTCCATTTATCGAACGTATCCATTTATTGGTATTCCTTAAGAAAAACGAAAAAAATTCGATTGTTTTAAGAAAAACAAAACAAAAGAAAAATTTTCTATGATACAAGACAAATCTCGCAAATTACTTTTTTACGATTATTATGATTTTTTTTTTAAAGAATGACAAATTTGAATTTTAATTTTTAAAGAGAGTGGGTTCTACTCCTCTCTCTCTCTCTCTCTCTCTCTCTCTTTCTTTCCCTCTTTGTTGAATTACAGAATGGTCTCAAGAACTTTCTGATAGTATCTATCGGTGACAAGCAATAAGACAAAGAGAGAGAGAGAGAGAGATATATAGGAAGTGATCGTAGAACATTCCGAGACTCGGACGAAAGGTGAAATTGTCGGTAGGTATCGATTGCGGATTCGTGCTTTTGCATTATCTTCCACGCTATGGCAACTGCAAGCTTCAACCTCGAGAACATGAGGAAGAGAGAGAGAGAGAGAGAGAGAGAGAGAGAGAGAGAGAGAGAGGTGGAGAGTATAAGCAGTAGTGTTGTGAAACGCACGTATCCACGGTATTTCCCTGGCAATCCAGAAGCCGCGCGCATTACATAAATTCATACACGCTTGTGGGTAGTCGAGAGAGAGAGAGAGAGAGAGAGAGAGAGAGAGGGTAGTATAGAGAGGGTAAGAGAGGTAGGTGAGTGAGTGAGTAGGAGGGTGAGATGGAGAACACGTTCCGTACGATAGTGTACATTTGAGATACAGCGGGCGGACTACGGTTCTAATTCCGATGACGTATGAGCTTGCATAACCTAGTTTTCTGTTTGCCAGTCCTCGGTAATGAGTTGTCTAGTCCACCCTCTTCCCCCTTTCTCTCTCTCTGTCTCTCTCGTACCTCCCTTTTCCTTCCACCTGTAACCTTCCCCTTAATCCGAACCTCCCTTGCCGCGAGCGTCGCGAGTCTCCTCGCGTGGCATCGCGGATTCGTCTATCATAAATTATACGCCTGACGGATATACGTCTCCTTCTATGTACATATGTTGATTTATATATATATATATATGTGTGTGTGTGTGTGTGTGTGTGTATATATATATATATATACATATATATAAGTATATATATATATTTGTAGATACATATGATTTGTACATGCTTACCACATAGGGAATATAACGGAGCTCTACCTTAGGTATATGAGATATAGAGAATGTACTTGAAATATCTCAAGTTGAGAATCGTTTCTTCTTTCTTTTATTCGACTTTTTTTTTCCCTTTCTCATCGTACGCACGGCTTAGCTTTTTCTTATTTCTACCTTTTCCTTTTAAGAATAGAGATTTCACCCTCTGTAATAAAATGTTTGTTTCGTGTTTAAAAAAATAAAAGAAAGGAAAGAAGAGAAAAAGTGAAAAACAAATAAAAGAAAAAAAGAAAAAAAAGAGAGAGAGAGAGAGAGAGAGACGAAAACATAAAAGAAAAAGGATGATATAGAATACTGTCAAGTGTATAATATAAGTTGCACTGTGGCAAACACATTGGCGCGGGGATAAAAGAAAAATAAATGAAGTAAGACCTAAAACCTAGAGAGTGAAAGTTACGTGGGTTTAGTTAAGGGGGATTAAAAAAAAAAAAGAAAAAAAAACAAAAAAAAGAAAAGGAAAGAAAGAAAAAAAGAAAAAGAAGAAAGAAAACATTTCGAAATTGTTTGAAATAAAATGAAGAAAGAGTTGAGTGTCGGTCATTGGCGGCATCTATGTCAATCAACGTGTTAAGCACCACGCTAATGAGAGAGGGTAGTCCCATACGTTCGTGCAAAAAAACGTGCGTACCCGACACGTTGGCTAGTTGGATAGCTGGCCGCTGCTCCACATCCAGTTGAGCGATGGGAAAAAGTTGTCGACTTAACGAGCTAATTTAATCTGTTTTGTTAGCAGCACCCGCGGCAAAATGAGAACGTTCCCCTTGCCATCCCTTTTTTTCCCACCCCCACCCCCACCTCCCTATCTCTCTTTCTCTTTTTTTTTCCTCCCTCCAGTATACTCACGACAAAATAATAACTCACAACGAATTTTACTGAATACGCAAGCCTTGCCATTATGATTCACTTTAATGTGTTGTATCCATCTGTCTACGTGTTTTCACTATCTCGTCTCTGTTTTCTCTTTCTCGGTTTTTTTTTTTTTTACGCGTTTAATACGATAAATGTCTTTTCGATAATTCTCCGAGATATATCCAAAGTCATTAATGGAATTAACGGAATGAGATTCAATGAATCTTAATTCATTGAAACATTCTCTTGACGTTAAATTTCTGGATAAATAATTATTATATCAAACAAATTATTCTAATGTAGATATTCTTTCGAAATTTGTAGCAAGTAGTTTTTTTTTTCCTTTTTTTTCTTTTTTTCATTTATTTCCTTCTCCTCTTTTTTTTCTTCTTCTTTTTTTCTTTTTCTTTTTTATTCTTTTCTCTTTCCAACAGGAATACTCGTCTCCTTAGATCGAGGAACTTCGTTCGACGGATATTTCTTTTTCTCCTTTTACTTTCAGGTATGTCGTATTTCAAATGTAAAAGCGAACTCAAGAGGGTCGGATGAAAAGAGGAGACTTCTTATTATCCGACATTTCGGTTACATGAGCCTTACCTTTAGTAGGAATGGTGGAATTCCCTTTTACCTTCGAGAAGTAAATGTCGAAACGTTCAATTACATTTTAAAGCTGAATAAATCGGCATTTCTCGTTCAATCTTTCAACGTTTATGGTTAACCAGCTATATATCCGATGAGAATACGATCAAGATCCTTAAAATTATCGCCTATATTGTTGTTGCGGTAATACTAAGACATTAATTATTCCTGCGATAAACCGAAGCCCGTTTATCGAGTTTCAAAGTGCCACGGCAAATCAGTTCGCCGGCCCGAAAGCATTCCAAGCGTCACGTTTGCCATGTTGCATTTTGAAACAAGATAATACATATGAAATTTGTGAGGATTATATCTGTTCTTCCTAAGTTAATTTTATATCGTTTACGAAATTTCATTATATGTCAGACCTTTTCATATAGAATATTAATACGATGAGAAATTGTTAAAAATAATTTTCTATTTGGAATAATGAGTTAAAAATATTAACGAAGGATATTTGATTAATTTTCAAAACGATTCAAGGATAAAAAGAGAAAAAAAAAGTGAAAAATTAAGAAGATCATAGGAAAAACTTTGATAAAAATTAAATAAAAATTTAATTTAAAATTTTTAATATTTTTTTCCCAAAAATAATAATAATTTCTTTTTCTTCTCTCTCTCTCTCTCTCTCTCTCTCTCTCGCTTTCTCTCTCTTTAAATTCTTTATTTTTTCAAACTCGTATTCCACACTTTCGGGTACTCAGGAAAATATATCATCCGTGAAAGGACATTTTTAGCCCCTTATTTCACCTTCTATCCTCGAACATACCCTCGCCAACCAAACAGCCAGCCAGGCAGCTAGCATTAACGTCGGCACGAGACTTGGCTTTACCGCTGACACTTTGAGTGTCCAAATAAATAATACGCCTTATTTGTTATAGAAATTGTACACTCGACTCCCTACAAAATCTGCGATCTCGTTGGTACCTGCCATGTTTTAGTAAGCTTATACGATTAGTATAGTACGTTATCGTGTTTTGATATCGAAATTGATTTTTAAAATTTTCCAAATAATATTCCGTATCATGAATAAATTGAATTGCCCGAAGATAATTGATTATTATGGCGATCGTAAATAAAAGAGAAAAAAGCAGAAAGAAAAACGAAACACAATGCGATGAGTCAAATCAAATTAGAAATTTGAGGGAAAGTGAAAAGTCGCAAAATGAATTGTATGGGAAGAATTTCTAATGGTACCTATTGGAAAACCGGTCGAAGAGAACTGTACGAGGCGTAATTTACTGGCGTACCACGTAGTCGTGCTTGCATTAGCTCGTTGCACGGTCAATATTGAAATAAGATCCAATATCAGAATCTGTGGCGATGTCGTGCGCGTTTTCAAACGGAACACGTTCGAAAGTTTTAAGAGAGACCAAAACTGTGTATTTCTCATTCGTTTGTATTATTTAAAATACAAAAGAATGATAATAATCATACGTTTGGGAAAAATTATCCTGCGGATTATGATTTCTTAAATTTTCCTTTGAATAAATTTTTCAAAAGAAATTATACGTGCTAATAAGATGTCATTTATTATATTTATATTATATTATATATTATATATATATATATTTTTTTTATACTCTAAAGTTCTCTTTATTATTTAAAATATTATTTAGAACATTATTTAGAACATCAAATAATCAAGTTGACTTCGTGTTGCAGTAATTTACAATGAGGATAAGTCGACAAAATAACGAAGCTATTCCCAAAGGTCTACAAGTTTACGTTCATGAGGAAGCGAGAAGCGTCGCTAAAACCCAATGAACCTTCTCCAGTCTGATGAAATAATTCGAAAACGGTATTCAAATATGGAGAACCACTTGCTCGACGTTCTTCCTCACAATAGAATCATTGTGTCCATGAAACTGGAATAAATCTTGAAGGCTATTTTAAGGATAATAAAGGTGAATATTAATTAACTCTCATTTTGTATTCCTTAAAATAGAATCCACTAGAGTTTTAAAGTCGAGCCTACACATAAAAAGGATGCACAAACTGAGAAAGAGAGAGAGAGAGAGAGAGTGAGAGAGAAAGTTATTTTTATCAGATACATAATATACAATATTTTCCTTCCTTTTATACGATATATCTTATAATATATAATATCGATAAAATGTGATGATTAATATAAAGTTTAAAATTAAATTACGCGATGTCGATAATTAAAATAATGAAAATAAATTGGAATACAATCGAAATTAATTTGTTAAAAATTTTTTTCATTTATCAATATATCATAACGATGCGAGAAATAAAAAGACGAATGAACGAAAATGGAAAGAACTTGGGACTCTTCGTTACACGCTAGAGATCTCAAAAGTCTCTTTCTCGTAACGCGACCAACAGCGAGTCCGCGAGAGTGTTAAAATTCAGCGCCTTTAGCTTGCCGCCGGAGGCAACCCAACTGGGTCATTAAATATGAGAGATCTCGTTGGCGAGACTCTCGTGAGTGTGCTATGTACGTTAGAAAATGAGACAGAGAAGGACCTCTTTCTCTCTCTCTCTCTCTCTCTCTCTCTCTCTTTCTCACACACACACTCTGTCCAGTCTCTCTTCCATCCACGAGAAGGCAAGTCTTTCTCTTACTCAGTACAGCCAGTTGTTTCTCAGCTGGGTGACGCGCGAGACGCGCAACTCTGGATGCACTTCTGTATAATTTTACTTTAATTGCTGTTGAAACCCCGTAGTTTTCAAGTTCTCTATCCACTCCGTCCTTACTTTTCTCAAGCTCTTTCCCTTTCTCTCAGAGATTCCCTCCTCGTTCTCTTCACAGCTACTCTTTCCATTTCTTTTTCTTTTTCCTACCTTTCGGACTTACTTTTCAGGCCATTCCTATTACAGATTTCCTACTATGCAGCAGTTGAGCGTTGTATTAACGTTGACCTGTATCTATATGTATATGTGTCTGTGTGTATGTATGTGTGTATAAATATGTGTCTGTCTCTATCTGTCTCTCTCTTTCTCTCTTTTTCTCTCCGCTTTACGCTTTAACGGACATCCATCATGTAAATTAACCTTAAGATAAACTAAAGCGCCGCTGAAAACCTTTTATCTTTTTCGCTCTCTCTCTCTCTTTCTACTTTTCCATCGCTCCCTCCCTCTCTCTCTCTCTCTCTCTCTCTCTCTCTGTCTCGTTCCTCGAAATCCACGAAATACGGACGCGTCCACTGAAGGATTAAGGGCGCACGCTCTGAAAACTGGGCAAGACGAGTAGACGCTCTTACACGAAGCAGAAACATTGGAATTTCAGTCCGGAGATACGAGAGACATTAGATAGATAGAGATGAGAAAAAGATAGAAAGAGAGAAACCTCTTTTTTGCTATTTCTGATTATGAAATGGAAATTATCAAGTGAATTTATTATTTCGTAAGGGATGAAGTTTTCATCCAAATCATCCTCTTTTTTATCCTTCGTGTTAATTTTCTAACTTTTCCAATTTCAAGTTGTTTAGAAAAATAATATGAGATAATAAACAGAAAGGAATGGATAGATAGATAGATAGAAAGAAAGAGAGAGAGAGAGAGAGAGAGAGAGAAGCAGACAGAAATGGAAAATATTTTTGCATCATCAACATCGTCCTCGTTAACCTCTTATTTTTATTTCTTTGGACACAAGGAACAATCATGTGTGAGTTATTGTTGGATAACTTCTAACATGTTTCACAACGAGCACCAAGGATCCTTTGTTATCGTTGTTCATCTATGCCTTCCATAAGCAGTGGTGAAAAGAAGACAAAGAAGAAAAAGAAGAAGAGAAAGAGGCGGAGGAAGAAGAAGAAGAAGAAGAAGAAGAAGAAGAAGAAGAAGAAGAAGAAGAAGAAGAAGAAGAAGAAAAGAACGAGGAGAAAGAAGATGGAGAAAAAGAAGGACAGAGAGGAAGGGCCCCATGCTCTTGACGTCGCCCCAATGAGTTAAGATGTTATCAGACTGGCTCGCTGTGTTTACCCAAAGGCGGACTAAAGCCGATGCTAGCCTCGTCGTCCCGTCTCCTTTACAAGCTTTATCAGTTATTTACATTCAGAGCCGACCAAGGAGAGCCTTCCTTCAAACCTATTCAACCTACCACTAACACCATCGCCACCGGGAACATCGTAAATGACACATTTCGAGAGTAGAAAAAAAAAGTAGGTATATATTTAAAGGGGTCGATACCCTTTTCTCCGAAAAAAGGGTAGAAAATGTGAGGAAGGATGACAGGGAAGAGACAATAATGAACACATGTGATAATCCTTTTGATCATTAAAAAATGATATTTTATTCGACGAGAAGAAATGAGGTTAGCGGCGTTTTAGAATATGTTTCTTTTAATGTTTTTTTCTTTTTTCTTTTTTTGTTTTTCTTTTCTCTTTTTCTTTTTTAATCCATTTGCATCATGCGTCTACTTAATGTGCCGTTTATTTAAAAATCAGCAATGTTCAATTGATGATCGGCCCCCTATCACCGCGCGAAGTCGGTCATAAGTGCAGTTTATATATACAATAGAATTATACTTTTTAAAACAATTGATACATCGCAAACAACGAAAAATAATCGCGGACTCGCGGATATATCCGCACTCAGTGATAAAGGATAGTTGTGGGTTCACGGATATATCCGCGCATGGAAACAAGTGGTTTAATTTTTTGATGTGTTCCGATTTTAACACATTTCTCGACAAGGAATACGTATAGTACGTGATACGAACCAAATAGAAAAAATCTTTGACCTGCTAATGCAGGTAAAACTTGAACTTTGACTACGAAGTCGACTATAAAAAAAAAAAAAAAAGATATTCAGAGTAATCGGAAATATTTCATGTAATTGTCCTTTTTGATTGAAAATAATCGAGTTTGATCGAAAAATGAAGAGAGAGAGAGAGAAAAAAAAAATTTTGTAAAAAATTTAATCGAAAATGTCATGATATGAATTAAGGAAAATATTGATTTTTAAAAAGATCTTATGTATTAACATGGAATAATTCTCGTTAATTAAGAAAATTTTTGACGGTGATAGTAGAAATCGGTGATCGTATGATCGAATATACAATTTTGAAACGATCGGTGCGTTAAAGCGTAGATATTTTTGATTCGTGACACATATCTATGTATACGTATGTAGCGAGCAGCCGTCATTGCCAACTTTTACGGGCGATCGCATGCATATTAAACGGTAAATTCAATAGCTCGCTCACCCGATAGCTTTAAAAGATAATACACGTCAGGCGGGACATAAATACGCTCGTATAAAGGACGGTATTCGATTTTATAGCGAATCACTGTATTTTGGTTGACGTGCGATACTGACGTACTTGTAATCGGTGCCTTTTAAAACGTAATTCCATTGTCATTGTAATGAACACATCATACATTTTTAACATCATTATTAATTAGGAAGATCTCTAATGTTCTCGTGAGACAATAAATCTTTAATGACAACTTTTCTCTATAATATTCATTATGAAATGTCACAATTTGATTCTCTTCTTTTCCTTTTTTCTTCTTTTTTTTCTCTTTTTTTTTTTTTTTCGTTACACTCTAATAATAATCATTATTATTCTATTTATACTTGCTGCAAATAAATTTTTCATTAATGATTTATTATAAGTAATTCGATAATGTAAAATCTTTTTTTGAAAATGTCAAAGTGATGTTTTAAAAAGAAGAGAATAAAAAAAAAAGAAAAAAGAAAGAAAAAGAAAACAGAAAATATCTTTAGATCATATTTAAAGACATATGATTTTCCAAGCGTTTATTAATTCAACGAGAAAAGAAAATAGAAAAAGGGAGAATAAAAAAGACAAAAAAAGAAGAGAGAAAAGACAAAAAAAAACGGAATTATAAAATAAATAGCAGCGCGTGTTGATCGAGATTATTGTCGTAGATATCTCCGGTAACACCTTTTCTCTCTCTCTCTCCCTCTCTCTCTCTCTTTCTCTCTCATTCTTTCTTTCGCGATACAAATTCTCTTCAATTTTTCAGTCGCTTTTATCGCTTGCGATACTCATCCGCGGCACGATTTCAGCCGCGATATCA
Source organism: Vespa mandarinia (assembly GCF_050613455.1). NCBI lineage: Eukaryota > Metazoa > Arthropoda > Insecta > Hymenoptera > Vespidae > Vespa > Vespa mandarinia. The sequence goes on along the minus strand of NC_140818.1, from coordinate 7,238,736 downwards.
AATACGCGTGGAATAATTCTCGTGTAGAGTTTGTAGGTGTAGGCAGACGGTGGCCGAAGTAAAAAGTTGCCTTTCTTGGCGGAAAAGTCAAACAAATAAATGTTCTGACGGGCGAACATAAAACTCATAATATATGAGATAGAAGAAATACCAGCGATCTCTCACAGGAATCCTCACGTACAAAGCCCATGCATCAGCCCCGTCCACCAAGCGGCAGTTTTCTACCGACGCAACACACCACCCCTTCTTTCTGGAGCACCCCCTTCGACCAAACCATCCCCACCGATTCTTCAACAACCCTTCCAACACTGTCCTCCATTTACATACGTACTACTTCTCTGGGATGTCTCGCATGTGTTGCATTTCATATTCGCCACGGATGACGACGTTGGATATCAACCAAACCCCGCTTTCATCCTCTTCAACCCCATCCAAAAAACGTTTCCACGCAGGTGCCTCCGTCGAGGCGCTTACGTACGCAAAAAAGGGAAAAGAAAAAAAAAATAACACGAATGTCATGATTCTGCTTCAAAAATCCGATCCTTTCCATTCGTAATTACTGTTATTTCGAACGGTTTTTCTTCTTTTTTTCTTTTTTTCTTTTTTTTTTTTTAAATAATATTGAATAATCTGCTGAGTAAAGCATTTATTTTTATGCGATGTTGACTATCGGTTTTTATTTTTTTTTTCTTTTTTATGCTCATAAAATCTTGGAAGAAGGGTTTTATTTAAGATATAAAAAAAAAAGGGGAGAAAAGAACGAAAAAGGTTAGAGGGGAGGAAATATCCAAAGAGGGATGCACGAAGCAACTTGAGAACGATTTCGATATCGCCTTTTGCTTTTACGATGGCGTAAAGTCGCCGAGAATCGAAACGTGCCGAAAGATCGTTGCTTGTATACTGGGCTTATCTCGACCATAAACTTTTCCAACAGTTACGGATCAAATGATCGGATTTTATCATTAAAATATGATTGGAAATCATTCTTAATTCTCCTTCCTATTAATGCGAACTAATATTACACGTAAAGATTAAAATAATTCATTCAATATTTCAAAATGATTTCCATTTCAGTCAAAAGTAAATGATAAAATAATTAAAAAATTAGACTTGATAAGGAATTATAAGATTTTAAAGATCAGAAAATAATATCATACATGATATTACATTATATTATAAAATTCACTTGTTCGAATTAATTCATTTAAAAGAAGAAAAAGAAAATAAAGAAAACGAAGAAGGACGATACAAAAGTACGACGTTTAACAAGACTGCAAAGTCAGTTTTGTTTCAAGGGAAAATGTTAAGTGATATCTCAAGCACTGAGAATTCACTTTTAATCACCGTCATAGGACAGACAAAATGTCGTAGGAATGGAACGTCGGCTAAAATGCGAATAACCCATTACTATGTAATTACACGTACAAGTCCAAACTCTGACAAGGAGCCAATTGTGAATCTGACACTTCAGGTAATACCGAGTCCAGAGATGGGTTCCTGTGGATATGGGTACGATTAGGCCCGATTGAGATTGGTCCGGCACTGCTGGCCAGGACACTCGAGGACAACTCTATTCATGCCCGAAACCTCGTGTCACCAGTTATGACATCGGTTGTGTGTACCAGGATGAATCAGTCCGGACATAATCCACTGAGCCATTGCAAATGGTCACGCTGGTGAATTCAATCAGATACCGTTTCCCTTGTAATAGAAGCGTGTACTGTCAGCTACTCTCGCAGAACACTAGTAATGCAATTATCCATTCAACAAAAGGACGATCTTAAGGTAAATTATTGGTAGGTCCGATGAAACTGGTAGGTCCAATTTTCATTCGATTTTCCTTCAATAAATTTTTCACAATTTCCTGATCACGTATTTACTGCAGTGTTTACGAGGATTTAAAGTAAATCTAGGCCATCGTTGGGAGTTCAAAGTTCTAACCTAGAGTTTTGTCCTATGTAAACGGCCAGTTAAGACAGTACCACCGGTCAACAACCATTGTCTAAGGTTTAAAGGTAGCTTCTTCAGGTTCGTAACTGCGAACCTTACTACACTGTCTTTCTTCGTAAAATTGTCCGATTACGACGTGGTCGAACAGTTTCTCTATCTATAGAAGTGGAAACTACAACGGCACCGATTCTTGCCGAATGTTCACTTTTGTAACTCGCGTCACGAAGTAGAATGGAGAGACAGAGAGAAGAGAAGAAAAGAGAAGAGAAAATCCTTGGTAAGGTCGATTTCGCGAATATGGTACTTGGAAATCCCCTTACCGAAATTTTTCCTGTCTCTTTCGTAATCCAACCAATCGAGTTGAAGGATACGGCAAACGGAGTGATCTGAACGAAACATAAAAGAAATAGATGGATAAATATTAACAAAGTTTCGACCGTGATACAATATTAATAAACAACAAAAATTATAATAAAATGAACGAAATAATTTCCAGAAAGATAGAGAGAGAAAAGAAGATGGACAACATCGTAACAAATATTTATGATAATAAATTTCTACAACAGAATTAATACGGAGATGAAATTTTTTCATTTATTAAGATCGACCATTTTTCCTGATTTTTCAGCTAATCGTCATTATTCTGTATTATTTAAACACCGGAAGGAAAATGTTCAGCAGGTTACGTGTTGTCGACTCCTCTTCGGATATGTCAGAGAGTTCTTTTGTGAGTGCCTGCACAAAAGTGTCTGGTAGCTCTTTCCGTATATCTGAAAAAAAGGTAGACGAAAGATCTAAGGCGAGAAAGTGTATCACACGAATGCGGAACGTAGACGTGACGATGACGACGAGGATGACGAAGACAACGATGACGATGATGACGACGACTACTCTCTCCCACTCTTTAGTGGACACAATATACGAGGACTATAGTACGCTCACACTCAGCTGGAAGCTCGGTGCAAACAATGTGTTGTTGAGAAAGCTTCTCTCTCTCTCTCTCTTTCTCTCTCTGTCTTTCTCTCTCTTATTCTCTTATACACTATCCCCTTCTATTCGCCTTTTCTCTAGCACTTCGCATACACGGCTTTTGGATTTCTCCCATCCTCTCCCTATCTCCTCCTTCTCAGTTTACACTTTACGAAAAGGATGTCTGTTTTGTAAATCAGCGAAGTTGGTTAAAGTTACGTCCCGAACTGCGAAGCTTTAGTCGGTACTATAGCGAATAGATAAGAGCATGTAAGAGAACCTAAGAGACAGAGACAGAAACAGAGATAGAGAGAGAGAGAGAGAGAGAGAGAGAGAGAAGGAAAGGGGTAACAATAGACGCTAGGGAATAAACCAATGGTAGCTGACGTATATGTGGAGTAGATACATTGAAACCCCAAGGAGTGGACTAGAGTGCAAAAGAGAGAAAGAGAGAGACAAAGAGAGCGAGAGAGAGAGAGAGAGAGAAAGAGAGAGAACATTCTACACACGATAGAATCTTTAATTACTATGGTCGACATTGAAGTTCTAAGCTTCGAATTTTCAAACAAACGACACCTTTTATTGATATTAATATTAGAAAACACGTAGGAAAAGAAATTTCACTTGTTTGAAATTCATTTGCTTGTTTGTCCAATATCGATACACTTTAATGAAATAAAATGAAAACGAGAATTTAATAGCTTGGTGGACCTTCAGTAAGATAAAATGGCGATTAAGTTATCGCGAATTAGTCCCTTTGAACAACTTTGCTCATTGTTATAGTGGTTTCCGCTACCCCCCCCCTCCGTCCCTCCTTGGAGATACGATAGCGAAATCGAGTTTTAATGTTTGCCAATTTCATGGAACGTTCTCTCGCAATATGGTATCTTTCTTCTTCCTAAGAATTATTATATCATGCTAGGAAAAGCGTACAGAATGAACGTAACGTAATAAATAAAATCCGTTTTAATTAAGTCGGTATAACGCCCGAACGCGAACTTCCTCTTCATCGATTCATTTTTCCTTTATCTTTTATCTCCCTCTCCCTCTCTTTCTCTCCGTCTCTCTCTCTCTCTCTCTCTCTCTCTCTTTCTCTCATTCTTTCTTTCAATCTTTCTTTCTTTCTTTCTTTCAGATATCGTGCTAACGAGGAAAACGAAGGTAAAATCGCTAAGAACCAGTCTTCTGGAAGAAGATAAAACGATTTTGTAGTACTTAGGCGGTAGGTATTCATCGTACCATACTAGTAGTGGCAAGGCCCTTCTTATCGATTACTCTAGTTCGACCGGCAGATTGAAGTAACTTGAACACATTGATAAAAGAAACTGCAATCCACTTGCCACTTCGAAGTTCACTACAGATCCAACTTTTCTCGGTTCGCCGTTTATGTAGACACACACACACACACACACACATATATATATATATAACTATATAGAGAGAAGCAACTCTTCGATTTCAGCTTGTGCCGATTCTACTCTATACAAAAGATCGCTCGGAAAATGGTTTACCTTCCGGCCGATGAGACGTATAAAATTTCATTTATCTTCCCACGAAATATTGCCAGACAAAGATTGACCGAGCCAAAGTGTCATCAACTTTTCTTTTTCTTTTTCCTTTTTTTTCTTTTTTTTTTTTCTTTTTTTTTCATTTTTCTCTCCTTTCATTTTTTTTTTATTTTTACTTTATTTCTCTTCCTCCTCCTCGTCCTTTATCCCTTTTTTTTTTTTTAAGATTTTCCACGGAACGAAGAAAGAGGAAAACGTTTCTCGATGATGAAGTCGATTATTACAGAGATCTAACTTCGTCTCGATGACGTTCCATAGATGGAAAATTCTTCTATCTTTCTTTTATTTTCCTTTTCCTTTTACTGAAGTATTTCGAAGAATGAGAAAAGGCATCAATCTAAAGTAGTGAAGGTTAACTTTCGTGTAGGTACATACAACGTAGAGATTGTAACCGTGGATAAAGATTATTAATGATGCTAGCGATATATTTTCTCTCTCGCAAATAATGTCTCTTTCGTGTAGCAGGTAAACTTACACACATACACACACACACACACATACACACACACACATATATATATATATATATACCATGCTTACGTGGGTTATTTCTCCCGATATTTTCTTTCTCCTTGCGGTGAAGTAAGAGACTATATCGTGTAAGATCGTTACGTGCTTCCTTGTGATTAGTCAAAAGTTTGTAGCTCGTATCCATTTAATGCTTCCGGTTAGATTATCTTCAGCTACGTTTTCGTTTAAGAAATGAATTATCGTAGTACCACGGAAATACAACAGACATTTTCCTTCCTTCCTTCCTTCCTTCCTTCCTTCCTTCCTTCCTTCCTTCCTTCGTTCTTTTTCTTTTTTTACGCGTTCTTCATCATTATATTTTTATTATTGTCAATATATTTGAACTATTTCGAAGACTTCACATCGTTTACAGAAAAATAACAGAGAGTGGGAGAGAGAGAGAAGGAGAGAGAGAGAGAGAGAGAGAGAGAGAGAGTATTGAAAATGTAAAAGTCCATAAAATCTTTATCGATTACATGCACGCGGAATATAATGAACAGGTGCAATAGGCATAAAAATTCTCAGGAGAGACATTAATAATTTTTAACGAATAATCCAAAACTCGATGGAACGTTCACAGATGTTTCGTAATCGTAGACATATGTGTAAGTGGATATCACGTACATATACATATACGTGTTACATCGCACACTTATTGGCCTAAATGATTTATCGTTGAACGAAAATATCGAAAATAAATTTGGTTTTATGTGAAACAAAACAAAAAGAAGAAAAAAACAAAAAAGAAAAGAAAAAAGAAGTAACGAAATTAAAAAAAAAAAAGAAAAAAAAAGGAAAAAAAAAAAAAGTGAAAAAGAAAATGTTTTCGCACGGGATATTTTTCATGATCGTATTTGCGAACGTGTTCTCAAAAATTAAACTTGATGGTCTCACTTACAAACAAGAATAATGTAAACCTTTGGAATTTCTATTTGAGATAGTATGATTATTTTCGTAATAAGATCTGAGAGAGATTATTTCCATAAGAATTTTCATCGTAGGAAAATTAAAAAAAAGAAAAAAGAAAGAAGAAAAAAGAGAAAAAAAAACCACAAAGAAAGAAAAAGAAAAAGAAGTGAAAAAGAAAGGAAGAGAAAAAAAAGAAAAAAGCTCCTTCAACGTAGCCGACGTAGTGGCAAAAGTTGAGAAGGAAAATTTGGAATGAAATTTATACAAGATTTTTCTTTCTCTTTCTTTCTCTTTCTTCATAGTAAAAGCGTCTCCTCTTTCAAAATTAAAAAGAACGGTCTGCGAGGGCGATTACGTAGGAGATGGCCAAGCCGAGGGTCGAGCGTAGGTTAAATTACTTTCGGTAACGTTTACCGCGGTCTTGATGCCCCGATGAAGATACCGCTTATGGGAGCTTCGCTAGTAACATGGCGTGGTTTTCCTTACACCTGCCGTGTTTCCCACAATTCTGCGCGGTGCTTTGCTCGTTTACAGACATTTCGAGAAGGATGATCTAAAAAGAGAGAAAGAGAGAAAGAGAGAGAGAGAGAGAGAGAGAGAGAGTGTGGGGGAGGGGGAAAGGAAGGAGGAGTTCTTGCATCGAGATCGTTAGATCCATTTAATACGATTAGAGAACATCCTAGTATCATCATCGACCTCGTTGCTTCGCCTTTTTACCAAGAGAACTTCTAATGTCTCCCCCTTTCATCGTTTTTTCTTTTATATACTTGCTCCTTCTCTCTATCTATAGATCTTTTCGTTCATCTAACTGCAGGCTAATGGACAGATACAGGCATTTTCTCTCTTGGTATTCTCATCTAAACGTAGCTTTACATTTTTTCGCGTAATAAAACCGCCTCTGGTATACATTCTCTCTCTCTCTCTTTCTCTCTCTCTCTCTCTCTCTTTCTCTCTTTCTCTTTCTCGAGCTGTTTCGTTGCTTTTCCGACTACCTTCGTTTCTTCTTGCTTTCAGGAGTAATACTGGAAAATATTAACCAGTTCGTCTATTTTTCGCCGACTCCATTTTTCACTCGCTCTTCCCGTGAAAGAAGCTTTTTTGCTCACGTAAAACGACGTTGCTCGTCCGTCATCGGGTTGCGTCTTCGTCGTCCTCGTCGTCCTCGTCGTCGTACTTCTCGTCCTTGTTCTCTTTTTCTTCGTCGTTGAAAACTTTACTCAAAAGTTGCTTAAATACGTTCTAATAGATCGTATGAGAACAAGAGAAAATGAATGAAAATTAATTCAAGATTAATACGAAATCGTTTGACGAAATATTATCGTGGCTATCTTGTTACGAAAATATTAGAGAGAGAGAGAGAGAGAGAGAGAGAGAGAGAGAGAGAGAGAGAGAGATAGAGAAAAAAGAGAGAGAGAGAGAGAGAGAAAATTTGATGGTTCGGAGCACCACACCGTGATTTAATCCGACATTGATACTCGTTTATCCGCTTTTCGTATCGACGTCAATGACACGCACGAAACGATGCGTGCTCGTTCGAATTCAAAGATTTATTTATATTATCATCTACTCGTTTGCGAATAAATGCGTGAACTGGCGACAGACGAACGGACGGACGATGAAAATTTTCAAGATGTGACAATATTTTCCAAAATTTCCAAATATGATCAAATTATTGATCTTAATATATTCGATCATATTTGAAAAGCGTTTATGTATGCCTCTATAGACTATAGTATAAATATATATAATAAATATATATATATATATATATATATATACATATATATATACATCACGTTTATTGATTTTTATCAAGCAGGGTAGTTTAAATTAGACAAAGTTAAACGTATCAATAAACGAGGCCGGTCTATATCATCGTTGCTACACGCGTTATTATAATTACATTTTGTCTCCATTCTCTCCTATACTACCATTAACGAACACTCTGTTATTAGTTGCCGAGTCCTCTCTCTCTCTCTCTCTCTCTCTATCTCTCTATCTATTTCATTCTCTCTTTCTCTCTCTTTTTCTCTGAAAGATCCATTTAATGTCTATTATATTGAAGATATGTCGACGTATAGATGGATTATAATATTTCGAGATTTTATATTGAGTTAAGAAGAAGAAAAAGAAGATACGTATCTAAGCATGGACCTCAACGAACGAGGAAGTTGCAGGTATAATTAAAAGTGGCGGGTGGATTGTAATTAAAAGGTGTAATTAAAGTAGACGTCGGCGCTTCGAAGAGGGACAGTCTTGAGAAAAGAGAAAAAGGTGAGCGGAGACCTTTGGGTAGGTTTGGTAGATAAAGGAAAAAGAAAGAAAGAGAAAGAAATAAAGAAAGAGAGAGATAGAGAGAGAGAAAGAGGGCGATAGAAAGATAATAGAAAAGGAATGAAGAGAGACAGGAAAAGAGGGAGAAAGAGAGAAAGAGGGATGAAGAAGACAGAGATTCGGGTCGGCTTTAAGGATCGAACAATCCGCGAAACGACGAAACTGATTTCTCTTGATTCCTTTCTTGAAGTCGTCTTTCGTTATCTCTTCTCCCTCTTTTGAAGTATAGAAAGAATGAAAGAGGATGACGAAGACTCGCGGAGTTGCAGTCAAGCGAGTGATTAGTAAAATTGAGTTGGACGACGATGGATATGACGAGGGTGGAAGTCAAGATGATGAAAAAAAAAAAAAAAGAAAAATAAAAAAGAGATCGGCAAGCTTTTTTAAAGTATAATATTCTTTTGTGTCGATTCGAAAGAAAAATTGACGCAACCACGTAGCCTTAATGCAGTAGGGAGAATAAAACTGAAGATGGAATCGTTTAAGAAGATGATTTCAACGTTACCAAGTTTAAAGCATAATCTTTCTCATATAGGTGTATATATATATATATATATATATATATATATATATATCTTTTTTGTCCTTCTCTCTCATTCCTCTCCAATCTTTTTCCTTTTAGTTTTGCTTTATTTCTCTCATTCCTTTTCTTGTTCTCTCCATTGTTTCTCTTTTCTTTTTTTCTTTTCTTTTTTCAAGAAATTCCTGCTTAACAACGCCTCACCTCGCTGGGATAATTTAATTAGTCCAGAAGAGAACGGATGAGATAGAACGAGAAAGAACGACGACCGACGAGAGAAAAAAAAAAGAGAAAGAGAAAGAGAAGGAAAAAGGAAAAGAAGGAATAGATTCAGGGTACGAAACAATCAACGATTGTCCGATTTCCTTAATTTCTTTTAAGATTCTTTTGTTATTCTCGTTATAACTCGTCGTCCGGAGAACGAGCGATAAAGTACTCTAGCAATCGAACGTGCCGCGTTGTGAAATTAAACGGAGGACTGTTCGGACGGAAACGATAAATAAAGCAGCGAGCGAAAGAATTACATCGAGTTAAATGGAAACGATTGAGAGAAAGAGAGAGAGAGAGAGAGAGAAAGAATGGAAGGATAGTGTAAACTCTTCATTTGGAATAAGCGAATAATCGAATACACTTTACAAAATTTATAGCAGATCATATATATATATATATATATATATATATATATATATTTGTGTATATTGGCAACGAGATTGTTTTGTACGAAGCAGAGTATACCAGATCGTTAAATTTATTTTTTAATAAGATTTTTAAGAAGAAAAGTTTGTATGAAAAGAAAGAAAAAGGAAAAAAGAAAAAGTAACTTCAAAATTTATCGATCTCATTTAAATAAAATTAATACATATAAATATAATGGATGACGTTTTAAGATAGCGGAAAAATGAAGAAAAGAGAAGAAAAGAAAAGAAAAGAGGAGAGAGAGAGAGAGAGAGAAACAGAAATAGAGACAGAGAGAGAAAGAGAGAGGAAAAGAAAAGAAAAGTACTAGTAGACAGATAACAATTCTGTAACGTCAATGTAATGGCAGAACGATTTACGGAAAGTGAGGTAGTAATAACGAAATAAGCTACGGTTAGTACGGTGCTCTGGGGATGACGGGCCTTCAGGAATTTCATATATGTCCCCCATGGGAAAATAAAAACCATTCGCACTGGTTCAGATCGTCGGGGAGTTTAATATGGTCGTTCTTCGGCACAAAGACCGCCGGCACAATGACATGTAGAGTAAGAGAGTTAGAGAATGAGAAAATTCGAAGAGATGACGGTGAAAGGAGAGAAAGAAGTAGAAACGCGATGAGAGAGGCAAATAAGGTCGGATGGGAATATCTTGGAAAAATATCGCATTAGTATCTGGAAGATGATCATGATAAATGTTTGGAAAAATGGTTCACCAAAATGGTTGATAAAATGGTGAAAAATTTCTCAGCTCGATTTCAAATATGAAATCTAATTTTTAATTCCCCATATAAATTTTCCAATTGTTTTATTCGTTTTAACTAAAATATATTTCTTTAAGAATACGAACAAGTATCTAACCGGTTTTCAGGCCGATCCAAAAATATCTATAGTTATTAATAATTTCTTTGATAAATGTCTGCCGTGTATTCGCACGCGTGCGCTCCAATACGATTGTATAGGTCGACAGGATAGATTCGAAATAGTGATGGTTCTGGCATCGATTAAAAATGGAGCGTACTGGCCGAGTTATTTCAAGAAAGTTCACTAGAATCAGATTCTCTTGGGGATTCAAAAACGGGAAACTGAGGAATAAGATAGGTAGAAATATCATGAGGTAGGGAGAAAGAGAGAAAGAGAGAGAGAAAGAGGGAGAAAGAGAGGGAGAGAGAAGAGGTTGTAAAAGATAAAGATTTGGGATACGATAACGAAACGGCCACAGGATAATGCGGCTCTTAGAGATGGAAGGGTCAGAAACATAATCGGAAGTATAGAAGGTCTAAAGCGAGTATGATTAGGAAAGGTTTGGACCATTGTTCCGTCTCGTTGAATCCTTTCACAGTGGTGATTCTTTTATTTTTCTTTTTTTTTTTCTTTTCTTTTTTTAAACACGTATAAACACTGTAGTGAACCATTTTTTCACCTTTGATTTTATTTCAATGAAATTTCTTTGAAATTAACATTATTATAATATTAACAGATATTTATGATATTTTTCTTTCGAATTTTCATCGTATTAATTAGATCATCATATCATAAATAATCATTTATAATATAGATCTTTATTCGAATTGTTAGATAAATAAAACGATCGAAAAAAATTCAGAATTCTCTTATCTCACTATCGATTGCCGAAAAAAAGGAAAAGTGTGTGTGTGTGTGTGTGTGAGAGAGAGAGAGAGAGAGAGAGTGAGAGGTAGCGAGTAAGAAAGTATTCAAACCGTCGTATTATCTCGAATCACCCTCTATATACATACATTTGGAGTCTTTACGTTCCTTGTTTAATTTTATTACAACATCGTACTGCCGGCAGTTACGTTTCCGTGGAAATGAAATGGCGCGAGTAAAGAAAATTGAAATAATGAATATGAGATCTTTCCCTTGTGAGACGCATTGTACAAGTACGTAACTATATAAAGTAACCGTACGATCATTAATATACTTGAAGATAAGAAAGGACCGATCTAAATGAATTCCTCTACTAAGTTAACTCCATTCGGTTTGCCAGAAGGGAATCGGACATTTTGACTTCTTCTATTCGTTCTCTTTCTTTCTACTTTTTATTTTTAGAAAAATTCTATGTTTCGAAAGAAAAGCACTCGAGCTTCTTATGAAAGCCTTCCTGTTCCAAGCGAGATCATTTTCATCGTGACGTAATTCTTCTTCGTACTTTAGATTGAGCCGACGTTTTCATCGGTCAAGAGAATAAAAAGAGAAAGAGAGAAGAGATACTAACTGGAAGAGTGAGCCACGAAGAAAAAACGAACGTATATATGTAGACACACACACACACACACACACGCGCGCACGTATACACATACACGGACATTTTTTCTTCTCTACTTCATCAATTTCCAGCTAAAGAAGAGAACGTAAGCTTCATATTTTCTCTCTCTCACTCTCTCTCTCTCTCTCTTTCTCTCTCTCTCTCTCTCTCTCTTTCTTTCTCTTTCTCTCTCCCTGTGTGTCGAGTTATCCCTGTTCTGTACAGTCCACCCTACTCATCTTCCTCATCCTCTTTCTAACATACTTTTCGTTCAAGGAAAATTAACGTCGTACGAACACAATCCAGATACCTTGAAAGGTACGCTACGTGCAGTTTAGGTTTACCTGGTTTTATACAATCCAACTAGATATACCTTTGCCAAAATTCATATATATTTTCTTATGCTCATTTTCATTTGAATTTTTTATCTATTTTTCTTCGTTTTATTTTTCATCGTACGTAAACGTAGATAATAGATAAGTACGTATAGCAAGCACGTATCTAAATATTCATATATGAATCGACATCACGTACGAGACATTTTCTGATTCAAACTCGATACGCTAAAACCTTCCGTGTCTTTTAATTCGTTTCTCATTTTAGATTACATCTAGTTTTCTCTATCCTGAAAACGCAATGACTTAGTAATAAGTACGGATGGGTAACATTTCCAACGTGATTATATTGTTTGAACAGTTAGTTTCTTGACGAACTAAATATTTGTCTTGGTACGTATTATTTCTACGTGGGCTAAATACATATTAGTACATTTGAAATAAGACAGTTTACTATTTCTCGATTCTTTTGAGTGTCCAAAGAATTCATCGGACATGGTTTACTCTATTTCCTCTAAGCATACATTGTATTATGTGCTAAAAACGGAGTTTACTATAATTTGGAAAAAAAGTTCCTTTGAGATAAGGAAAGAAAAAGTTCCTTTGAGATAAGAGAAATAACTCACGGGAGGGCGAGCGGGGGAGGGGGGTGGGAGGGGTCGGGGGAGCAAGAAGAAGATTTATTTAATATATAACGATGGTTAAAAATAAATATGAAAGTATCATAATGATCAGTGATATGATATTCGTTTTAAAATATCGATGGGAAAAAGATCAGATGACAGTATCGATTCTTTAGAGAAATTTAAGGATTTTCACATCAAAGGAGTTGAACGGTGAAAGATCATGGAGCAGCAGCTGTCAGCTGGAATGGAATGTCTGTAGATGTGTAGCTACGCCGTATGCGAGAATGGATACGTATATGTGTGTGTGTATGTGTGTGTGTGTGTGTGTATATAAATGTCATAGCGTCCGTCACATCAAGAGAGCCTCTGTCTCGTCTTCGATGACGACGACGACAACGACGACGGTAACGACGTTATCGTTATCGTCGTCGTCGTCTGGTCGAAAAAGAGACACGATATTCTTTCTCTCTCTCTCTCTCTCTCCCTCTCTCTCTCTCTCTCTCTTTCTCTCTTTTTCTTTTTCTTTTTCTTCCTATTGCTTTGACCTCAAGCAAAAGCATCTCAAAAGACCATTTTAACGCGGTCGATCGGACGGTGCGGAAAAGAGAGGAAGGGGTATGGTATAGGGGATCGGGGATAGTTCGCTATGGGGGTGGAGTTGTTGGCCTTTGATCGACGATGACGACGAAAAGAAAAAGCTTTATATCGAACGTAGCTTTGATATTTCTCAAAATCGATCGATTTTCCTTCTCGTCGCTTCTTTAATACCATCGGTCAATCTCTCAAGGAATGAGTGACCACAGTTAGAATATACATAAGCGCACAATTTCTCGTAAGTTTATGGAAAAAATGGAGGGAGAAGGAATAACACGGAACATTATGGTGTATTAAACATCGTTAAATACGTAGTAATTGAAAATTTACGACCCATTGAATATGCCACGTTATGGTGAATTTAAGAAAAAAAAAAAAAAAAAAAAAGAAAAAAAAAAAAAAAAAAATGAAAGAGAAAAGACGTTCCATTTTTTTTTTGTCTGCCATCATTAAGAATAATATAACGATCGTGTTTAACGTAACATGTAAATCTTTTTTGAGAAAGATTTTATTCTTTTAACGTCGAATGAAAAAGAAAAGAGGAAAGAATTTTATTTTATTTTATTTCTTTTTTTTTTCTTTTTTTTTTTCTCTATATAACTACAAATGGTCTTATATATTACACTGTTCACTCATTCTATACGTTTGTGCTCTCTGTGCAAAATTGGTATATAGACGTTCTACCGTTAGCTATCCTTTTATGTGCCACAAAGGACTCAAACCGGCTCCTTTCGAAACATTTCGTTATTTCTCATACTCGTTTGACTTTTATCGAGTAGCGCAACTCGCTCTTGTGAAATCAAAAATGTTTCATACCCCCTACCAAATTTCTTTTTCTCCTTTTTCTTTTTTTTTTCTTTTTTTTTTTCCTTTTTTTTTTTTTCTTTTCATTTTCCCTTGTTATACAAACGAAAGAAAATTTTTTACGAATAAAATATAGCTATATCTTGGCACGCTTTTAAATGAATATTTAAAATTATTCTCTCTACTTCTCCTCGTAATTAACTGTACGATTATATGAATAAAAGGAAAGGGATCTCAGTGTATCAACTTTTTAGAGACTTGTATTACAATTCTCTTACCATTCTTTTCCATCTAATGTCATTGATTTCGATATGACTATACAAATTGATTTTCTCTAAGTTCTCACAATTATAGATTATAATTCTCTTAATTTATATTATTCATAGTCGTTTTCTTCCAACTGAAATGTTCAATACACGCGAAGCTTTATCTTGAAGCTTTCAAGTTAGGGCGTTGAAACTTAATCGAACGTTAGCCAAAGTAAAATCGAAATAACGCGCGTAACAGGAGACCGGCTTTTAGAGTACCTTTCGATGGAAATGAAAGTCAGTTGTAACGCTCGCTGGCTTCGCACGTTCGTGGAAGCTTTACCGATCTAGTTTTCGAGCAACTGAGTTTGAATGAAAAAAAAAAAAAAAAAAAAAAAAAAAAAAAAAAAAAGAAAAAGAAAAAGACAAAAAAAAAACCCCCATTCGTAGCTTTTGTCGATGAACATTTAACCTACTTCAATTCATTAACAAAAATTTGCTAGTAAAAATCCCATACTCATTTATTATTATGAATGCATAAATAAATATGAAACGTTGTTTATAAAATATTATTTTTCTTTTTTTCTTTTTCAACAAGAATAAAAGGACGTGGTTACACACACACATATATACACGTCCGTTTTTCATATTTTTATCAAAACAACATTTACTTATTCGTTTTCTCTAACACACACACACACACACATACACACATATATATATATATATTTTTTTTTTGGTAACAGAAGAGTATATAGAGAAAGGAAAGGTTCGAACGAAAAAAGAGAAAAATAACGAAATCGTGTAGTCGCACGATGTTCAGAGCATTATCGAAACGTGCACTCGGCGGAAAGCATCAGGCGGGTACCCGCACATGCGTTATCACGAAAAAAGAGAACGAAAAGGTGTATCTTGAAATGTCGCTCGAGGGCATTTTGCGAGAAATAAAAGTACATAGGAGAATCATACGATATAATGTTTCGACGATTTAATGGAATGTCGAAAGATTCGCCGATCGAAGACGTTTCTTCGATCGATTAATCGATAACGTTATAAATCATGAAAGCCAAATGACAATTGGTTTTAAGAAAAATAAATAAATGAATAAATAAATAAAAAGATAAAAGAAAAGAAAAAATGTGAAAGAGAAAGAAAGAATAGAACCAAAAAGGAAAATAAAAAGGACGTGTTGTTTCGTTCGATAAAAATACGATCTATAATAATTTGGAGCGATTTTTCGATTGTTTATTTTCCGATAGAGTCAAAAGTACTCACGCACGATATAAATTTTGATTTTATAGGTATCGGTATCGTGTGTTGGACAATGGCTCTAATTAATTGGCCATTAATTTTTGAAACTCGGCAAACCGAACGAACGAAGAGAGCGATCCAATCGGACATACCAATCTCCAAAAATGAAAGCATCGGATGAAAGGTAAAAGCAACGGGGGGATAACAAAACAAAACGAAACAAGAAATGTGGAACAAGAGAATTGGTTATGGTTATATCGGGTCCAACTCGTTAAAATTTTGATATCGCATGTTAGCTTTTCCACCACGGCTTATACACTAATTCGATCAAATGCATTTCATATTTCCAACCTGGATGATACGCATTTCCTACATCTATGGTACGATCGTTTTTATAGAAAATCATCGTGAAATAAAAAATATATACGTATATATATATATATTTTTTTTTTTTCAGTATATTATTTGAAAAAGATATGCAGAATTGAAATGTATATACATACACATAAACACACTCACACATAAGATGTGTTGCATGCTCATAGAGTTGTTCAAGCACATATCTCACAAATGTTTGAAGTTAGAAGAAAGTTCGATAAGAGAAATATGTATGGCTCTTAAATGCCATTACAAAGTGCATACAAGTGTTAATGATCCTTTTGTTACTAATAATCTTTCCGCGTTATAAAAGTCAACATAGTTTTTCTATTTGTTTAATGAATACTTATAGTTTCTTTAACATTTTCGTATAGTAATAGTCATTTCGAATCAAAATTATACCTAGTAAAATATTAATATTATTAATTGTTCACGAGATAATCGGTATAATTAACGATTGACCAACAGATCCGTACCGTACTGTAATTTATAGTACATTCTATATAAACACATTAATTACAAATGAAACAGTCGTATATTTTAACGAGTTGAAAGTGAATAATTTTGTACGACATAATCGACTTCAAAATATTATCTAATCTGACGATTGTTTTTCAAATTGTAATATGGAATATCAAATACTTTAATACTTAAGATATATATTAATATAATATATAAGTTTTGACGATATCATAAATATGAAATGACGAGGGGAATATTATCAAATGAAATTTTACGTTATCATGATATAAATCAATTGTCGTTGAGAAAATCCAACAAATTTAATATTTTTAATGAGAAAGAAAATTGTAATAAAAAAATTGAAAGAGAGAGAGAGAGACAGTGAGAGAGACAAAGAGAGAGAGAGAGAGAGAGAGGAACAAATAGACATATAGATAGATAGATAAATAGATAGATAGATAGATAGATAGATAGAGAAGAAATATATGAGACCGATCGTGGTTAATTTTATTGGGGATGGCTGTCGAAAAACTTGATCGACTCAGTAATTAAAATCTCTCTACAAACTCTACTTCGTTTCAGTTCCAGGCAGCAACAGTCGATCCGACTATTTTACTCTGCTCTCGCGTTTACTTTCTCTCTCTCTCTCTCTCTCATACTACTTTTCTACTACCACGAGTTCGACCGAGCTCGTTGTACCATGTTACCTTGTTAACGCGTGAATGGAAAAAACCATTTGCACGTCGCACGATTCCACTATGTGTGATTTTGGTGCTCGTGTCGGAGAACATAAAATGATCGTCTGTGAGTCGAACATGGTCACTATACCGTTTGTTGACCCGATCTACGTGATATTTAAATTTATACAGTAAAAGAATTCTTGTACAATCGAGACCAATATCATCCAATACGATTTTAAAAAGAGATCGCTATAGGTTCGTCAATATTTTTTTTTTTTCGATATGAATAACGTTGCGAAAGAGAATTAAGATGAAAAAATTATTTGTTCGTTCGTTCGTTCGTTAGTTATGTCGATAAATTTATAATGATATTGTTTCATGCCGGATTAAATGTAATTAATTTGAAACATCGACATTCGCTGAGAGAATATGTATTTATACGAACGAGGGAGCATAGTGGATGACATCGTTTAAGCTTCGAAAGAGCGTCATGCCCGAGGGTATGAGTAAACGGTTGAAAACGTGAACCAGTGTCGAATCAAAGACTAATAAACGGTACACTTTCTCTCTCTTTCTCTTGTTTCCCTTTTCGCACAATTGTAACGCTATTATAGTATTATTTCATTTAATCGTTAAACCCTTGGATAATGGTTACTATGAAATAGTAACAACCCTCTATGTCGCAACTCGATACACATATATTTTTCATTCTACGAAGATGACTTTTAGAGACATACACACACACGCACATACACACACACTCATACACATGTATATATATGCACACAGGGGACTCAATGAATGGTTGAAGGATAAAAGAGATTCGAGGGATGCTTCGTGTCTCTTCGAGTTCGTTTTCGGTCCTCCGATCTAGTCGGGTTTCTCAACATTTGGCGAATCCCAAAGGGCCTGAAAATACGATGGACATTGACCGAGACACAGAGATGAGACAGAAATGCTACTGGACTATTCCTTCTCTTCTACCGTAGATTCGTGTTTGTATCGGTTTTGCTTTTATCGAACTGAGAAATCTCGAACGTTGTATCTATTCCATTAGGTGAAGCCTTCTATTAGCCGATAGGATAGGTTTGAGTATCGATGAGGAGATGTTACAAGAAGAAGAGAGATACCTATCCGCGTCTCCGAGGACGTTTACAAGAAGATTTGATGAAGATTTCGAGATAGCAATGAAACGCATCAACGATTTTCTCTTTCTATAGCGTTACCTATGCGATTTCAATAGACTCGCAAATTTAAAATAACGAAGAAGAACTTCTTCCTCTTCTTCTTTTTCTTCTTCTTCTTCTTATTCATTTTCATCTTCATCATCATCTTCATCCTCGTTTTCTTCTACTTTCTTCCAGCTTCTGTTTTTCCTTTTGCCTTATTCTCACTACGACTACTGACTACTATGACAAGAGGGTAGAATTTCAGCGACGCTTGTTAAACGAGCGTTCCATGGCGATTGACTAAAAACTGATTTGCATTTAAATTACAGGACGCCTACCTATGCATTTTCTTCCTTCGCGAGTGGGCGAGTGTGAGAGAACGTTGAACGAGGAGGTTTTAATTTATCTGTACCCTCAATCCATTCCAAGATCCTTTCCTTTTACTTTTCGGATATAATCTTATCATCTCTAGGAACTTACGGATTTTCCTTACTTTCTATCTCTTTCTTCTTCTTCCATCTAACCGATTTTAATATTCATAATTTATTGTCCGTGACTTCGTTAACTAATGAAAATTTGAATGGAAAAATTTCAAAAAGATCACTTCTTCCATCGTGGTTATCATTATTTTAATATAAACAACGTTTATCTTTTTTCATTTGAAATAATATTAATTTTTCTTCACGTATTTTTCTACTTTTAATTTTGAAATGTAACAAAAATTCTAAAGCTATTATACATCGTCCAAGATCAACGCTTTCGAATTCAAATTTATTTATTTATTTTTTCTATTATTTCGTTATAAAATAAATTCAATTAAAATTGAAATATAAAAATGTATGCGGATAAATATGTACGTGCCTTTAACAGGAATAATGCGAATATGATATTACGTTAGATCGAGTGTGAACCATCGGACGTGTCGAAGCACGTGTAGCTGAAGGAAAATGAGCGGGCCGGCAAACGGGCCAATAGTGAAACGCGTTGGTTTGCGCAGCCACGCTAGTTAATCAAGAGTACTTCTAGTTTGATTGGCGCGAATCATGGATGCACACTTCTACGTTAATGACCGTATTGAAATAGAACGTCGATTTATATCGATGCACCTAAATTGATATCTCTATTTCAATTAGAATTGAAATTTTTCATATATACAGGATATCCCGCTTAATGCAATCCAACTAAATATTTCGTCTATTTGTGATAATAAAAAAAAAATATATATATATATTTCCTATGTAATTTAAGCGATTTCGAAAGAAATTGTTTCTCACAAATATTATTTTTTAATTACATTTTTCAAGGTCGTCTATATTCTTTTTTTTTTTTTTTTTTTTTTTTTTACGTATATACACACGTTTGTTTATCTTCGAAACAAAACGTCCTTTAGATCATGTATAATTCGAGTAATAATTAGCGTGTGTAATATCAAATGGGACACCCTGTATATATATGTAAGGATTTATTTATATTTATCTCGTAATTTGACAATGGATTCTACATATGCAAACAATAGAAGAGAATGTTTATGTAAACATATATACGCCTTATTTGACCTTATTTTCAATTTATAAAGACTTTCTTCTTTGTATCTGCTTTGTATCTGCTTATCTTCACAAGACTCTGGTTATCTTCATTGACTCTCTTCATTTCTCTAGATATTCTAGGGATTTTCTAAATTTTCTTATACGATTCTCTCGTGAAATATTTTTCGACACTGTCAACAATCATAATGTACATGATAGATTCCAAATAATCCCAAAAATAATAATCCATTAATTCAATGTCTTTCGTTATTTGTAAATAAATTAATTTAATTATTTTCGTTAGAATTATTCCAACATGAAACTCGTTATAAAAAAAAAAGAAAAAAAAAGAAAAAATCAAATAGATTATACGTTTATACGAACTTTCTTTTTTTACAATTTTCATATATAAAATCTATCGTAGAAGAGATTCCCCGAGGTTACGGGATATCTTACAATTATATTCATATTGACATTTCTCTAATGATTATTATACGATTTTCCGTAAAGCAAAATGCGATAAAGAAGGAAAGTCAAGATTTAAACAAAAGTAATGGAATTATGTGAAGGAAACGTGCCAGCTCGGAGATCGACCGGATGTGAAAGCCGTGGAATAGTCGAAAATATGTTGACATAGTGTACGAGTGCAAGCTTTATAACAACGTCGTGTATGTGAAACGTTCTCACATATGTACAACTTATCTACATTCATACATATATATATATATGTATGTATGTATGTATGTATGTATAAGTATATACTATACACAGCATATCATAGCTTTAGCGAATAGGCAATATTTCGAATTGGAATGCTCTTTTGAAATCGTTATAACTCGTAGGATCGATAAAAATCACGATAAGTAATTGAAATATCGGGCTTGTAGACGAGAGTCATATGTCGAAATAGTAGATAAAAAAACACAAAAAAAAAGAAGAGAGAGAGAGAGGGAAGGAAAAAAAATAATAATCAAAAGTTATTTCTTTGAACGTAGCTATAGACGACGATCGATCGATCGATTCAGTTCATAATGTCCTATCTAATTAATTACGGTAACTTGATGGCGAGTAATTGATCGCATCAATTTGTCCGAAGAACACATCAAACTCGGCACTTACGCATTAAAGCCTATCGATTCGATGTAAGCTACATTGATTTCAGGCACGTTGCCAATAAAGCTTCCTTTCTCGTAAATGGCCTATGATTTACGCCCTTTCGATAAACTTTTCTTCTTTATTAAAACTAATATATCTCGATTTAATCGTGTACTCGTTCTTCTCGTTTCGATCAATTGAAATAGTTTAATCGATTCAAGCATAAGGTATAAAAGAGAAAGATAATCGTTGAAAAAAAATAAAAAAAGAATAGGATAAAAATAAAAAAGAAAGAGAAGGAGAGAGAGAGAGAGAGAGAGAGAGAGAGAGAGAGACAGAAAAATAGAGGAAAGCATTCAGCAAGAGTAAAAGATTCTGTAACCTCCAAGCTTTCGAGTCTGGCGCCTCGTCCAATTCGGCTATTGAGGCAGCCGGTGAATTTAGTTAGCCAAATTGGACAAGGCGCCAAGCCGAAAAAAGGCTGCGTTTTCTAGCTCCGAGAACTGGCTCGCGTAATCTCTCTTATAATCTTTCCTTCTCTTTTTTTCCCCCTTCTCTTTTTTTTCTTTTTCTTTTTTTTTTTTTTTTTTTCCTTCTCTCAAACTTCACATTTCTCGTTTGCTGGTAAGCTAGATCGAGAGGGTGACTTTACTTATTGTATAAGAAAGAAAAATGAGAGATGAAAGAGAGAATAAAATACGAAGTAATTGAAAA
This sequence comes from Vespa mandarinia, assembly GCF_050613455.1. Classification (NCBI taxonomy): domain Eukaryota; kingdom Metazoa; phylum Arthropoda; class Insecta; order Hymenoptera; family Vespidae; genus Vespa; species Vespa mandarinia. Next base: position 7,217,136 of record NC_140818.1, on the reverse strand, counting down.
GAAAAAAAAAAAAAAGGAAAAAAAATCTACTCTTAATAAATATTATATAATTAATTAGGACGTCTTCCCATACAAATGAAACATTCTCATTATGTTTTTATTGAAACTAATCATCTTGTTATTGCATTTTCACTTATCTCATATTAGATAGAACATTCGTGTTCCTTCTTCGGATCGCGCTTACACACACACACACACACACACACGCTCGCGCGCACACACATACACACGCGCGCGGATCGACAGAATAATGGACGTGGAAGCCCATGATATCCACATACTATAGTCTATGGGATGACAACAAAGAGAGGCTTTTCGAGTATAAAGGCTGTCCCGAAAGGTCCTCCAGAGTGCAGAACGTAAATCATCGTTATATTAGGTAACTACGTGGGTGGGATCTTAAAGCATTCGAAGAGCTTGCAATTAGAAAGCGCGAACTTAGAAGACTAGAAAAGGGAAGAATTCCAAGTGTCGAGTAAATTCGTGGATAAAGCTAAATGGAAACTCGTCCTTGGTTACTTTGAAATTTGTAGCGCTAGAAATGTGGTGAAACCTTGGCCTGTTAATTCGTACGGGATGTTATACGAGGTAATTAACGCCACTGTGTAAAATCGGGGTACACTTGCCAGACGATTATCTACATATTACGTACAAATCCGAGATATCGTCCAGCAAAGGGGTTAGAAATCTAATGGTACATTCGGTGCACGTACCAATTTAACGCGGTTAATTCTGACACTTAAGTTTCCAACGGGGAATTACTGTCCATGTTGGTCGAGTACCGATTGTCGTCTCTATTTTCTTGACATCCGATGTACAACAAGAACGAAAGCATCAAGATGAGATGAAATTGTTATTAAATTAGAGAAATCTTGTGTCTATACGGGTCACGAGATTTCATTTGGAATTCTTCTTTTAAGTAGTTTATACATACCTTGATAACTATATTTATAAATGGATGCTGTTGCGGCTTAGTTATTCTCTCTTTTCATTGGCTTACCTAAAACAATAAAACAGAAGATTATATATATATATATATATATACAGTATATATACAGTATATATACAATATATATATACAGTATGATAAATCCTAGTGGGCTTTCTTGATTAAAATCCTGGAATGATCAACGGCGAAAATATATTCCAAAAAAAGATATGAAAAGCTTTTAAAAATAGACCGGCCAATTGAAAGTTCACCGAGCGTGAGCTTTTGCGAAAGTTTGATCGTTATTTCGTTTTCTCAAGGAAAAAGACGTTCCTAAGCGCGAGAAAAGAATCCTTATGATTAATTCAGCGCATTACGGCTGGGCTATTAAACGAGTGGATTTAAATAACGAAATAGAGCTTGCACGGACGACTTTCGCGGCATGGATCTCTCTCACTTAATAGTTCTCTCGGCGCAAAATAGGATTTTTAGATCGGGTTCGTTGAATACGATAACGATCCGTATAAATGAAAATGACTTGGTAGCAGCTTTAATTAAGATACGAATCAACTAAAGCTGTTCCTAGACAACTTCGAAAACTTCTAAATAAGATTTGATAGAACAATTCAACGAAAATTCTAAGACGAAGAAAATCGGCATCGTTTTGTCTAATATATTAACAATGCATCAGTTAGTGAATTTCATCATATTAAAAATTTACATTCATCTATATATATATATATATAAATGTAGGAATGTCTATAACGAATATAAATATGTTATTTATAGGAAAATGTCGATTATAGGAATATATACGATTATAAATTTAAGAATATCTATATACGATTATAAATGTTGGAATATCTATATACGGATAACATTTACACTCACACACACACACACACACTTATCTGAATTTAATTCGATCGATAGTTTTAACGATCTTCGAAATTGACTAACTTCTTTTGAATCTAGTACAACACAATATTAGAAAATCAATACTTTTCCCTATAAATAAGATTATATATTTCGTCGAACGATAATAAATGGAAATGGCCTATCTTCGATGTTAACCATTCGGAATTAACTTATCACGTAAATCAAAGCTTTTTGCAAGTGGAGCACGTAGTCACATCCTGTGAAATATATAGAAAACGTTAAGAGCATTCAGCAAGAACGAGAGATTCGCATATAGTGGAAGGATCGAAAAATGGAGGAAGAAGAAGAAGAGGAGAAGGAGGAGGAGAAGAAGGAGGGAGAATAGAAAGAGAAGTAACGCATACGTTTCGAAGAGTAGAAAAGTGGAACACGAGAACACTCGGTCGGCTTTGCTAATACCATACCCAGAAAGATGGAAAAGGAAGCAAAAGAGAAAGAAAAGAGAGAGAGAGAGAGAGAGAAAGAGAGAGAGAGAGAGAGAGAGAGAAAGAGAAAGAGAGAAAGTAAGTACGAGGAGTCAGCAAAACGAGAAACTAATACTGCCGTCAGCTCGATTATCCGCTCCGTCAAAGTATTGCGGACATTTTTGAGGTGCCTGAACGCAATCTGGAGGAAGCTCAAAGTTGGCGCGAATTTTTGATGGAATGGAGGAGGATAAAGCAGGTGGAAGATTCTAAGAGAGAAAAGGAAAACGAGGTGTTACTGGAAAATTGCCAAACAACGAGAACAGTACAGATATTCACATGCGATCGTTTTGCAATAGGGTAAGCTAAAAGTAGTACACACATGTATGTGAATTACATACACGTTTACATATTCACGCATATTCTATCAGTATCTCTCTCTCTCTCTCTCCCTCTCTTTTCTATACTACTACGTTGAAACGAAGTAGGAGTAAAGCTAAGAGTAGCGCGAACTTCTGGTTTCTCCGTTCAAAGAGAGAGAGAGAGAGAGAGAGAGAGAGAGAACATCGCTTAAACTTCAGATCGATGCTCGAGGGCTTAAACGGAACGCTGGTCTTATCGGAGAATGACTTTCATTCCCGAAATGATCCGAGCTCGGGGCGATCTTCCCTTGAGTTTAAATTCGATCGACGGAGAATGCACTGGGTTCAGCTAGTACTACCACCGCATCACATCACTGATGCCGTCGACGCCATCCTTGGTATTCCATAAACATTTTCTATCCTTCTTTCCAATCGAATCTTGATACAGAAAGGAAGAATAGAGATCAACGAGTTAAGGCACGAAGAGGCTCGTCTTAATTAATGTACAAATTTTTTCTTCTTCTTCATCTTCTTCTTCTTCTTTTTCTTCTGTTTTTCTTTTTTTTTTTTCTTTTTACTTTTCGAAGGAAATATTAAATCATTATCTATGATTAGATTATCCATCGAATCTACATCTAACACAACAGGTGGCTAGATGCGCGCATATCCGCATGATATTATAAATCGACTCTCAACACATTCGCCTATAACGCGTGTTCGTTCGTACGTGTAATTGATTATTAGTTCATTGAACAGAAAACGCGAATAGAAAGGAGCATAAACACGATCAAGCCACTTTCGAAGGATTAGAACCTATCTCCCTCTCTCTCTTTCTCTCTTTCTCTCTCTCTCTCTCTCTCTCTCTCTCTTTCACACGCAAATACACAGGCACAGGTGTGAGCATGTACACACATACAAACGTTTGCATTCATTTACTACGTGAAAAGAGAAATTACAATCTAGTCGAATTCTCTACGATCGGACAAAAGGGCCCTCGAAGCGTAGCGAGCCGGAAGGAAACGATTTTCGGGTTATCCCATCGAATAATCTTTTGATATAATTGACCGATTGTTTGATGTAACATAAATGAAAATAGAAAATTTAGATCGTACGATGTTATTCATCTAATTGTAATTCTCCATCGTAAATTTCTAAGTTATTATTTATACGTATTTTCGAAATCAAAAACATCGAAAAGTTATCTCTATCTCCTTTCTCCTCCCTTTATCTTATCTTATTTTCTTTTTTTATTTATGATAGATCTTTCTTACAAGCGTTAAACTCCGGTCTCCTTGATCCTCCCAGTCCTTCGTATGTATGCAATTTACATACACTCCTTTCTACGATCCGGTTGATCCTTACATTCGCTCCACTTGTAAAGGAACTATCCACCTACGTTTTCTTCCTCCTTATTTTTTTCTTTCTTTTTTTTGTTTTTTTTTCATCTTTTCCCTTCTTCTATTTCCTTTTCTCATTCTTTTTCTCTTTTTCTTTCTTTTTCTTCGCATGAACCTACGTTATCGGACCTCGACTTTTCATCGACGAAACAGAGAAAGAGAGAGAGAGAGAGAGAGAGAGAGAGAGAGGATATCTTGGAATCGGAACGTATCTATCTTTATATCAGTAGTTATATTACATATTTAAGAAGACGCCGAGGGAAGATGCACGACGCGAAAGAATGGAATTGAACGTTGTCGTCCAACTACATTATTCAACTGAGCGGCCGAAGACGAGTCAGTAACATTTATTATTCTAGATCTCTTTTCTCTCTCTCTCTCTCTCTCTCTTTCTTTCTCTCTCTCTCTCTCTCTCTCTCTCTATTTATATGTATCTCTATCTCTTTCTTACTCACTCCTTTACTGTCTTTCTCAGAGTTCTCCTCTTCTTTTTCACTGACTCGAAGGCCCCTTCTTCCTCACACTAAGTCGATGGAGATGCACAGAATTTTAACACACCCCTATCTCTTCTCTTCCTTTCTTACCCCTCCTACTCCCTGCAGTCCC
>NC_140818.1:7190000-7207500 GCF_050613455.1 Vespa mandarinia | reverse complement strand
AGTTTTCCTCTTTATTCTTTTCTTTTTTTGTTTTGCTTTTACGTAGACGACGGTGACGACTTCGTAAAGGAAAAAAAAAAAAAAAAAAAAAAAAAAAAGAAAAAAAAAACAATTATTCATTAACTTATCTCATAAATATTTTGACATTCTAATTTTCAAATGTATAAAATTCTAATGAATAATGATTTAATATAATTCTTAATGTGCTATTCACGGCTATTCAAGTATATACGACCTAAGAAAAATGTACCAAGCGTAAATCCATCTCGAATCTATGGTGATTCATGGGAAATGGAGGAAGGGAGATGATTAAACGGACGTCCCTTTAATTACGCCGTCCCAGACGTTGCATGAGCTGTGGTCGTAATATAAGGCCTTAATGTAGACTAATCGCTCTTCTACTGAAATCAAGGCGATAATTACGAAAATGGTGTAAAAATGTTTCCGACGCTTTCGTGACGTAACGCATCCCTTCATTTAATATCGTACTCTTTCCTTCTTCTCGTTCTTCTTCTTAAAGTTGCTTAACCGTTCTCATTGAACGTTTAATTACAACGTGTTTGAACATTCATATTCATTAAAGATTCTTATCGAAATATACAATATTTTAAATGCTTCGATAATCAACTTGATTATAGTTTTATTTTCATTCGTTATTTTGAAATAATAACATCGTCGCAATGAAAATTTATTGCAACCATATAATCCCTTAAGGTTTTCTTTCTTGCACGGAACTTCCAGCATAAAACGAAGAAATGTCCAAGAAGTTAAACGGTCACATGCTAATTTTTCATAAGCCTTACGTTATGGTACCCTTGGGAGAAATGAGATGACGAATACCTAATACTAAAATACTTTTTATTCGGAAAAGAAAGAAAAAGGAAAAGAAAAGAGAAAAAAAAAAAAAAAGAAAAGAAAAAATGGATGTCTTTGCATATTCGAAACGAGACAGAAGCATGTAAAAGAAAAGCTTAGATATTTCTTAACGAGTACAAGCAAATTATCCGGAGATCTTATGTCGTAAATGAAAAGGAAATAAAGGTGGAAATTAAAGTAGAAAGAAAAAAAAAAAAAGAAAAAAAGAAAAGAAAAAAGGAAAGAAAAAGAAAAAGAAAAAGAAAAAAAAAAAGAAAAGAAATTTAACACGCAACACGTTTTCACGCTTATAATCATCGATCCGAGCTTGGATCATTTTAATAACATAGATAAGGGACAATATTTTCATTATCATCTTTATTCATTTAACATGGAATATAACGATTTAAAATAGATTTCCCGATACGAAGAAAATATTTCGTTCATAAACTCGTGATACATTTTTCAAAGTAAAATTTAAGCCATCGTCGAAAGATAGATATATGTACACACATATATATATATATGTGTGTGTGTGTGTATGTGTGTGTCTGTGTGTACATATGTACGTTCTCGTAGTACAAACAAATCTTTTCCCCGTCGATTCAATTTTCCGTATATTCATCCCGAATGGTTTGCAGTTGTCCGAAAGAACGGACAACGTCACTTATCGAATCAGTACCGATATCCACGATCCCAAATCTAAAGCTTCGTTCGTACGTACGTACATATTCCCGATATTGTCGAATTCGAAGCATTCTATTCCCCGACCCATCTATCGGGTGACTACGAAATTGCTTTCGTGACTTAGAGATTCGACCAGATATTACACTTTACCTACGTAGAATATCCACTACTTTACATATCTATACGTATATATATATATATATATATATATATATGTATATATATATATATATATATATATACGTATATATATATATGTATATATAATATATAGTTACATCGAGAGAAGCGAAATTTCTCTTGGAAAGACTAGCCCCTCTCATACACCGTGGCTTTCAGTCGAAATTGCTACAGTCTAATTCACTCACTCACTCTCTCTCACTCTTTCTCTCTCTCCCTCTCTCTCTCTCTCTCTCTCTCTCTCTCTCTCTCTCTCTCCTTCGTAGGCGTCCAGTTCGCTAATTTTCCACCGGCGAGAATTTGTTTAAACGTGAACTTCCTAATTCGAGTCTCTTCGCAAATTTCAACCGTACATCTCTAAATTTAATATTCTCGCGATATATAATCGTCACTGTATATAATTTCCTCGGTGTTTTTATTATTATCAAATCAAATGAATAAAAGTTAAAATAGATTTTAAATATTTTAAGAAAAGTGAAAAAGGGAGTTTGAGGATATGGGAAAAGAGAAATAGGAAATAAACAAATAAAAGTAGAATTGTTTCAACAAATAATTAAAAAGTTGTAAAGAATTTCATCGGTACGAATAAAACTAGAATTTTATGAATTGAGAAACTTATAACGTTAATGCGAAAGCGACTGATTGGCGGTGAATATCATTTTAATAATAATGTCCTTGGGTGGGATTGGTCAGAGAAAACTTGGAAAATGCTTACCATCGGAGATAATCACGGTTCGTTATCCAGTTCACCATAAGTTCTCGGACCGTTGCAAATGGAAATTAATTTATGAAAGAGCAGTTTACTTCGTATACCCGACTACTAAGTAGAAACGAAATCTAATGGTAAAGTTTGACCAACTTGTGCCGTCTGTATCTATCTATCTATCTATCTATCCTTTTCTTTCTTTTCCATAATGCTTCTTCAGAAGTCAGAAATTTAAATAGATAACGATACCAACGTTTTCGTTCGTTTCTGCATTCGTATTGGTATCCAGGAGAAATTGTAAATTCACGTAGAAATTTTTTGAAAGAAGAACAGAAAAATAGAAAAAGCGAGAGAGAGAGAGAGAGAGAGAGAGAGAGAGAGAGGAAAAGAGAAAGAGAAAGAGAATAGAATGAGCGTTTGTGGGTAGATAGAGAAACATGAAAAGAAATTGATATCTCCAGGGTAAAGGCTGCTTGCACTATTCCGTGAAATACACATCGAAATGATATCCCAATGGAAAACGAGAATCGACGGATCGCATTAGTTTATACTGAAATATTATCGTCCCTCGAGGATACATCGTGAGTCTTAGTTTGATTCGTTACAAATTTTCAATGTCGAAAAAAGAAATAAAAGCTTAAGCCGAGAATAAAAAAAAAAAAAGAGAGAGAGAGAGAGAGAGAGAGAATATTTCCAGGTGAAAAAGTAAGTTAGATTTAAGTCACGTTAATATTCAATGTTATAATGTTATCGCTCTATTTGTTGTAATTCGATAATAGTAAAATGGATAAACTCGGTGAGAGCTTCACCGTTAGATTTTAGTCGCCTACTTACAAGTTTAGAGCATAAAACGTAACGAGGATATAGATCAAAGCGTTATACAGAACGTTAAAACTTCCTAGAGCGGTATGTAAGGGAACTCTTCGCTTGCAAAACTCATGGATGCAAAGAACACGTGTGTATATATGTATATATGTGCGTGTACATGTGTATATATATATATATATATATATATATATATATATATATATTCGATTTCTAAGCAAGCCTTGTGTTTTAGAAATGTACGGACGTAAGTGCTTACTTACATACGTGTCTCGTGACCGAGGTAAGTCTCATTAAAAATCAGATGCGCGATAAACGCAATAAACTACGATTATCGGCCTCGTAAAATTGTTATTCTTCTTTCTCCGCTTATGACTTGACTTCCTTAGCCTAAGGGCTGAACACATATATACACATATACTTACATAAATATATACATACGTACATATATATGACCTCTTTTCGCATTAATGACGTTTGCTTCGAGTCAGAGGCGTGGAAAACGTAAAACGATACATATAAAGTAAAGTAATCATAAATTTATTACATTTTCATATTAATTATATAATTATTATTGCTATGAATATCTTTCGTAAGAATGAAATTGTAAAAATCGAAAAGTGAATGATCTTCTAATTTTCTCTCTCTCTCTCTCTCTCTCTCTCTCTCTCTCATGAAAAGGCAGAAATTACAACAAAAAGAGATATCAATAAAAACTATAAGAAATATGTTCCATTGGAAATAAGTAAATCTTTCGAAGTATCATATCCCGTAGAATTTTATGGATGAGCTATGAATGAAATACTGTTTTGCGATAGTAAAGTAAACATTGCATTTACATGTGAACTCATTTTAATATCTTGTATCGTCAAAGAAATTGTATTTTAGAAACCTTCGTTTCTTTTCTTTTCAAGAATCGACGAGTAATATCAAAGCTTTCCTTATCCATTAAATTATTCTTTTATTAAATTATTAAATTATTAAATTATTCTTTAAACTTATGTAAAGATCGTAATAATTTTCTAAACAATCTTAATTTAATCCATTTATTTAATAACAAATAATATAATTTATTCCTTCTCAAATTATTCTTGTAACTTAGATAAAAACTATAATCATATTTTAAATAATCTTAATATAATTCTTTAAAATTGTAAAATTCTTATAGACATGATTCAATATTTTATTAAAGTACTTAATATAATATATTATTTTTCTTCGATATCTTCTTAATTTTCGATTTAACAGACGAAAACTTATCGACGGTGTGGTGTATCAAAAGTACTCAAATGTTAAATCGTTCCTTTTATTCACCAACTAACACGTGAGTCGTTGCAGTTTGTCTTACGAAATTAACCAACCTTCTGTAAGTTCTCCCTTTTCTCTTCATCCTAACCGACAACACCTTAAAACTGATTCCGAGTCTACCCTTCAAGACGATTGCCAAGCTAATCGTTCTCTAATGGTGGCGATTAAACCACCACCACCGGTAAAATTGCGTTGAGTTTCCTTCATGCTTACGTTTGATCACGTTAACGAATCTTACATCTTTCGGAAATAACCATAAAATGGGACACAACTATAGTCTTTTATTACGAATTTTTCTACTCTGTTCATTTACGGTTGGACATTGTTCGATCGGTTCATCTAAAATCAAGAAAGAATTATTAGTTCTAGTCAGACATTAGGTCAAATTGTAAAATTGTATTAAATTGAATACTATTGTATTATTGCGAAGAAATTCAAATTACTGTATATCTGTCCTATTTTCACGAAAGCTAAAATGGAACAAAAAAAAAAAAAAGAAAAAGAGAGAGAGAGAAAGAGAGAGGAAAGAGAGAAAAAAGACAATTTTTTAATTTTAGCTAATTAAATAAATAATAAATTTCGTGTCAACAGAAAAAGAAAGAATCGTGTGTCAGAAAAAATTTCGAATTTTGACTAAAATTTGATTTTAGATTAGAAAATTGGAATAAAGTTGAATCAATATCTGACCCACATAACCAACTTGGATTTTATCGAATTGAAAGACATTATTTTTAATTGCCTCAAGACCTCAAAATCGGAACGGATCGGTGCATGCCAGAAATCATAAATATTTTCTTACTGGCTCTATTCCAAAATGCGCTATGTAAATAGCCTCAATCTTGGCAATGCACCGCGATGTAATATTCAGATTAGGCTGTAAAAGCGCTTTAACCTTCGAAACATAAGGAACGCACAACTTCCTGGTTATTCAACGATTATAATTAATTACATTCACTTAGTGCTTGTTTTCTTTTTTTTTCTTTTTTTGTGTCGTTTGTTGTTGTTCTTGTCCTTTTTCTTTTCTCCTTTTTTTTTTTTCTTTTCTCTTTAATTTTTAATAAAGCAGACAAGAGAGTGCATGCTACTCGTCGTAATATCACAGGCAAGATAACGTGTTTTTTTTGTTCAGCATGCATGAACGTTGAAGTTGAAAGTTTCGCGTTTAAAAGTATATTTCCCAAACGTGCGATGAATCAAGTTGGAAGACACGCTTCTCCGATGGACACGCGATCCTCTTTAGCTTTTCCTCTCGTTTTTCATCATTCTCGCACGTTCGAGGTAAACTTTCTAAGGTCTAAGGTGATTTAAGATTTTCACGCTTAGAATTGCACGGGTCACTAGCTTTATTTTCTCTTTCTCTTTCTCTTTCTCTCCTTTCTTTTCTTTGTCTCTCTCTCTCTCTCTCTCTCTCTCTCTCTTTGTGTTTCTTTATCGTATCTCTTTTAGTTCGAGATAAAATCTCGCGCTTGTTTCGTCTCTTACGCGCTCGTAAGAACGAAATCTCTCGGGCAACGAGATAGGAACTCGGCGAATTGCAAGTGACTTCCTCTATGCTAGCTTCCCACATAGACCATGAATGTTCTCCTTGTCCCTGATTCCATTTTCTTCGGCCAGTTTTCGTGACTCTATCTAACTGTATGTGTTTGTATTTATATGTAAGAAAAGGTGCAAAACTATAAAGATAAAGACGGAAGAAAAAGAGAGAGAGAGAGAGAGAGAGAGAGATGTATGAGTATAAATCGAATTGTGCCATCTGGTACATGCTCTTTTTCGAGAGAAACAGATTCAATTGGTACTCGGAAACGTCGATCGAAATATTATCTCGTTTCGTTCTAAACTCGACGTAAATTACTAAATCGACTTTTCTCTTCTATTCGAAATACTAATAACATTTTATTAGTCTTTCTTATCTTATTCCTTCAACTTTACCAAACTACATTTTTTTTTCTTTGACCTTACTGTACAGTTTGACAACGTGCACGTCTAAAAAATGTTAGTTAAAAGCTATAAGAGAACGAGAGAAATAAAAGGAAAGGTGGGAAAAGAAAACTCGAACTTACAAGAAGAACTACATATATTCTACGGTTAGGAAAGGTTCCAACGGGACGTGATAAATGTCTCGGCACTTTCGTTGCCCCTGAATGGTCCGCCTGGAATTCGCACGGTGAGAATTTATGTTAAATTAATTAAACCCTAATTTCGTACCATTCAAAGGCACTCACGGTATTTATGACGGTCATCGATACTACGAAGTTTGCAACGACCTATCGTCCCTTTTCTCCCTTCAACTTTGAGTATCTTTTTCTCCTTTCCTTTCCTTCTATCAATTTATCCTCTCTCTTTCTCTCTCTCCCTCTCTATCTATTTATCTATCTATCCCTCTCTCTCTCTCTCTCTCTCTCTCTCTCTTTACGACAGTTTGGCACGACTAAGAGATTGAATTATCAATGTGAAACCAAGTGGTTTCTTCGAACGTTCACGAAATTGTCTAACTTGAACGTATGAAAATTATACGATATCCAAGGACCGAAGAAAAATGTTCTTTTGGTTGGAAAATATAGTATCGCATGAAAGGGATCATGAGTGTAAAACCGATTGTATTACGATAATAGGTAATTTAGTCGAATAATCAGAGTATTTTTTTAATCAAGGTCGACTGATTTATTACGATAAATGTCAACTCGCTACTTGATTAAAATCATTTCTTCGTAATAATTAATCGTATTCATTCTATACCCAGTATACCGATCTAATCAATTTACGTACTAATGGAGATTAGTGATACTCTCTTGTCGTTACTCGCGTGGCCGATTTCTGGAATTACGATAGAAAATGAAATAGATAGATAAATAGATAGATAGATAAATAGATAGATAGATAAATAGAGAGAGAGAGAGAGAGAGAGAATTACATTAATTGGACAAAATTGATTAGCTTCATAAATATAATACGTAAGTAAGTTTATAAATGAATAAAACAAAGAAGCAATGCTTTTAACAGAGACATCAATTATCGTAATAAAATAAATTTCACAAAATATAGTGAAATAAAAAAGAATAAGAAAGATAAATAGATTTGATCTTTATATCACTTTACATTTTCATCCATTCTAACTTTTTAGTTCAAGACATTTTGAAGGTAAAACTATGGTTAAGGATTAAAGAGTAAAATAGAAGATAGAAGTCAGAACACGCCGAATTCCCGGCCATTTGGATAAAAAGTAGAAGAGTCACGATTTGCCGATGCCAAACGAAATCGTGCAACTAAAGAAAACGAGTGCGAGAAAGAGAGATCAAGAAAGAGAGAGAGATCGCGAGAGAGAGAGAGAGAGAGAGAGAGAGAGAAGCATTTGGTAGATCGTCTGGTCGACAATAGCGCGACGAAAGCGGTATAGTAATTTCAGAGGAGAAAAATTTTATTCGCTCGAATGAATGAAAGAAAGAGAGAGAGAGAGAGAGAGAGAGAGAGAGAGAGAAAGAAAGAGAGAATCTCCTTCGACCCTTCCCATTTCGTTTCCAGACTCTCTTGTCGTTCCAGAACTCGACCTATTTACATCGACTTGTCGTGCCTGGTACACCTCGTACATAGAAACGAAATAAGATGGTGACTTTATTTATAGAATGAAATCGTGACATTTAACATTCGTGAAAAGACATATTATAGATAAAATTTGCGTGTATTATTTTCGAGCCTAAAATATATGATTTAATTTTCGCATTATATAATAAATATTATCATACGTCTAACATCATATCTTTATCATATTACTAATAATTATAATTTAAATATCTAAAGGATTCAATATTTAATGTAATTATTGAAAGTTCTAAAATTTCAATAAAATCCATTGGAAATTAAATAGAACATACAGAAACTTTTATCTTTATCAACAAATTTTCTCTCAGAAGTAAAACTCATTTTTCCGTATTTTTTACTTTCTCTCTTTACTCTCCCCCTCTGTCTATCTGTCTCTCTCTCTCTCTCTCTCTCTCATTCTCTCTTTCTCTGTCTGGACTTCTATTGGTTTTCCTCGTGGTATATGTGCAAGTAGGAAGGGCGAAGCGCTCTACTTAGCTTGCAACCGACGCAGAGAATCGTTTTCGTTGGGTATACCTCGGTTTACAACGTCGAGGCTCCTTCCCTTCCGAAATCCGCCGTACGCCAGGGTATTCCTGACAGCCTTTCTCATTTACTCTAATTATATACCGTGAGTCATGTTCGTCGTTGCAGCATGCAGACGAGTACAGTAACAAAGAGAGAGAGAGAAGGAGAAAGTGATAGAGAGTGATCGAGAGAGAGAGAGAGAGAGAGAGAGAGAGAGAGAGAGAGAGAGAGAGAGACAGAGAAAGAGAAAGAGAGTGAGAGAGAGAGAGAGAGGGATGGAGAAGAGTAGAGAGAGAAGGGAAATAGGATACGGAAGAAGAGAAGGAGGAGTAGGTGGAGGAGGGAGGAAGAGAAGCAAGCACGGAGGAGGAGTATGAGGTAGTATAGATATATCTGCGTACGTAAACGGCACCACAGAATATATACTTATATACAGAGGCTGGTATAGCAGTTAGGTAACGCATCACGTCCTTCGCTTCTCTCTACTAAGCAGTAAGAATACACCATTAATTTAAGATCCTAAAGGCTTCGTAGCTCGACGGCACTAATTATTCGCTCTGACGTAATACGCTGAGAGAATAAGAGAGATAGAGGGAGAGAAGGAGTGTGAGAGAGAGAGAGATAGTGAATAAGAGAGAGAGAGAGAGAGAGAGAGAGAGAGAGAGAGAGGGCAATCGATTGGTACAACCAAATATCATCGTTTGATCCTTCACATTTTCCTTTCTCAAAGTTAACGACTTGTATGGAAATTTCAAAGAGTTTTTGCCTCTCTCTCTCTCTCTCTCTCTCTCTCTCTCTCTCTCTTCAATGTTACATATTCACCATCGAAAAAGAGAAAATTAGATGAAAGAGGTAGATACCAGACTATTGCTATGTTCCTCGTGACGATCTATTATTCAGGTAACGTATATCTACATGGATTCCGATAACGAAAGCCGATAATGACGTGGAATCGATAAACAATATCGTGGTTAGGAGGCTCGCTGATACAAACGAACCGATATCTGCATCTAGTGCTGTTTGATTTACAGAAGATCGGGAGAATGCTGATAGATACGGAGACGAAGGAATAATCGTGGCTCGTTAGAAGACACCTGATATTTCGTTTCTGACGATATTCTACTTCTTCTCTGTCCATTTTTTTTTTTTCCTTTTTTTCGTTTTTTCTTCGTTTCTTTCTTTCTCTCGTTTGTTGCGATCGTTGCGTAAAACAGATCGACTCCTTGTATATTTCGTCATGCATATGAATGAAACTGTTTTGCCGGGAGCCAAAAAGGAAAAAAGAAAAAAAGAAACGAAACGAGAGGAAAAAGAAAAAAAATCGAAGGAAAACGTAATAGGCAACGTTAAATGATTCGCGCTTATTCATACTCGTCCAATCAAGAGACTTTCTGATTTGGAAAAATTTCAAATGATAATTTAAGCCTCGAACAAAAATACATCTCTACGTTCTTTGTGCGTTCTTTGAATCACGATGGTACACCTCGTGAAAAAAAAAAAAAATACATTTTCCTATCTAGAAACTTTTCACTTTGTTCCATTCTTTAAACCTTATCTACTACCCTATCTCTCTATCTTATTCTTTTTATAATTTACTTTTCTGTAATGGTGTATCAACGAACGTATATACCAAGTGAATACTTTTGACGAAACTTCCATTTCATTTCTCTGAAGATGAATTTTTTAAACGGACGTTAGAAATTCTAATGTGACATAATCGAAGAAGAAATATCATATACGTGAATATACGTTTTACTTTCAATGGGACACAAATTCTGTTTTATAGAAGGGAAGCACTATGTCTGGTCGCAAGCATCATTCGACCATTCAATTCTATCTAATTCCGTTTTCATTCTATTCTTATCACTGGCGTTCCAACGTTCTTTCCAAAGACCTTTCTCCGAAGCAAAAGCTTCGAACGCGTTTCTCTGGAAAACGCAGTTATCTTCTTCCGTATGGATCCAGCTAGAAACTCCTCTCATGTACCATGCCGGACATGAAAAGAACGAAAGGAGATGGAGAATAATAAAAACTGGAAAAAGGCGCAACGAGGTGATGCGACAAAACCAGAAGCCATTGTCTAACATGCATCTCGGCTATGCGCATCACATGCATTCTCTATCTCTACTTTTCCTATCCTTTTCTCACCGACATCCTTTTCGTTCTTCCATCTTTTCCCACGAGAAACGAAAGGCAAAGGACGAACGTCGACCACAAAGAACGCGTTGAATATCCTTTCTCGTATTTTCCCTATTAAAAATATGCAAAGCTTGTTTCCTTTGTTTGTACGAATGTGATGAGTTTGTTTGCGAAAAAAAGAAATGACAGGATATACTTTGGATTTCCTTTGAAAATTTTCACAATAAATTATTTATACCGTATCAATGAATAATGTCGTATATTCGCATTGCATTTATCTTATATTCAAACACTATAAGAATTGAAATATTTTACTTCAATAGAAACGATCAGATTCGTTCAGGGCAACCATAGTAGTAAATATAGTAGATAATACTTACATCTCGAATCTACATTTCCCAAAAGACATTAAATACTTAACATTAAAATGTAGCATAAAATTTCATAATATTATTTTATTAAGTATAGAAATTTTCAACGATTCTTTCTTTTCACGAATTTCTTTGATTTAACATCGGAGATTAAGTTCTTGTCATCATCATCAACGTTATCATCATCATCACCGTTATCGTGCCATTAATATTTAATTTAAAGTAAGTATATATAATATGGATGGCGTGATTCGAGATGTTTCATTTTTACGGGCAAACGAGACGCAGAAGAGAACGAGAGAAGGAACACACAAAGAAGAAGAAAAAAAAAAAAAGGGAAGAAATTTGATCTGCATAGTACGTTTCTCGGACCAAGACCAGTATGGACAGCCTCACAGGGAATTTTTCAGTCGGGAACCGAGATTTTTTGCGAACGGGGGAGATGAAAATAAGGAAAAACGCGATAGCCAATCTCGTTCGTCGGTACGTATTCCCGATAGACATCTGTATATGCTCTTTCCAGAGATTTCAGAAATATTCATTTTAATGGTTGATCTAACGCGGGTATTGGTTACCGCTGAAGCGCTACGTGTTCAGAATTCTTTGTGGGAAACACGTACGGGCAAAATACTCTTTCTCTCTTTCGCTTTCTCTCTCTCTCTCTCTCTCTCTCTCTCTCTGTCTCTGTCTCTGTCTCTCTGTTTGTCTCTCTCTTTGTCTCTATCTATCTATCGATCTATCTATCTATCTATCTATCTCTTTCTCTTTAAAAGATGTTGCCTGGCTGCTTTTATTCCTCACGTATATAACCTGCTGGATGTTACGATTAAAGTATCAAAAAAACTTAAACCCTTTTCGAATCTATAAATCTATAAAAGCTTTCGGTCGAAAAACTTTGCATCTACGATATTTCTCAAACTTTTATCATTTCGACAAAAATAATGTCTTCTCAACGAATATATAAATATCAGAAAATTCAATGATAAATCCTTGATATATCTATCAATTTATAATTACACGTTATAAGTTTCTATTTTAAAAATTCTATAAGTATAAGTGTGTGTGTGTGTGTGTGTATATATGTATTCATATATAGATATATAGATAGTTGTATCTTGGTATGTGAGAAATAGTAAGTTTATAAGAACTATATAAGAAGATAAAAACGATTCTCCATCGATGTGAAATCGAGTTCACGTAGTATCGATAGGAAAATCCGAGAGAACTGGGAGAGTTCGTCGTGCATTTGGAGAAAGCATGAATAAGATGATTCGCTGGAAGGCATGGTAACCGTCGCATAATTTTACGTCGTTTCACTCAGAGATTCGAGAGATCCTTTCAATCGAATCGCGCAACGAATCGTGCATCGAATTTGAATCAACTACGACGTAACACGGATGAGAAATGACGCTAGAGATATCTGCTTTGCCTTTCGTTTTTTTCCCCTTTTTTCTTTTTTCTCTCTCTCTCTCTCTCTCTCTCTCTCTCTCTCTTTCTCTTTATCTTTCTTTTCTTTTCTTAACTTTACTTTTTTTTTTTTTTTTTTTTTTATAGATTCGCAAAACGAGGCAAGCAAAGTTATGCCATAGAAGTTATGGTCTCGTACTCTCTCATGATTCCAATGTCTATGGGACGCCTCCAAGGAAAAGTTTGCTCTTGACGCGGTGAGTTACACGTGACGAATTCAAATCAGGCGTAAATACTTAAAGCAAACACTCCTACTGGGGGGGGAGGGGGGGGTAGAAACTGAGTTTTAAAATAAAGCATTAGAAGATCGTCGAGTACCGAGATAGTTAGGCGGGGTGGTAACACCCCATCCCTTCAATCCTTGCCTCTTTCTACCCTCAGCCCCTCAACACCCCCCTCTCTCCTAAAAGTTCACCACGAAGTTTGTGTAAACTCGGAAACTTTCGGAGTGAACTAGCTCCCCGAACACAAATTGCAACCACAGTGAATGAATCAAAGAGTGACCATTACGCGATTCTGGGTATACAAAAAAGGGAGAACTGATTTAGAAAATTATAAGAATGAGAAGTAAGAAACGAAGATGATCAAAGAGTGAATAAATAATATCTAATAAAGTCGAGGAAGTAACGATTCGGTTTTTACTTGTCATAAAGATAAGCGATTTTGTTGCTGTGCCGATATATTACAATGACAAAGAGTGACAAAAAAAAAAAAAAGAAAAAAAAAAAGAAAAAAGAAACGTTCTCACTTGTCGCATACCTGCTGGCTAAAAGCTATAGAAAGTGCACTAGAAAAGTTTTCATCATTTTTAACCACGTGAGAAGAACAGAAGAACTGCATTTGTACTTGGTAACGTCTATATTCTTCGAGAAGAAACACGAGAAGATTTTGTCAGAGAAAAAAAGAGAGAGAGAGAGAGAGAGAGAGAGAGAGAGAGAGAGAGAGAGAGAGAGGGAGAGTATGCAAGATGTATTACTACTGAATGAATCGATTTCGTTCAGAAATCGAAACGTGTTGACCGAGTTTGCTTCAACTTCGATGAGAGATATGATATGGTAATATCCATGGATAATTTAGGAAAATGTATAATTATCTCGACCGTTACGAAGACCATTTTCACATTCGAACGAGGAACGCAACCCCTCGCGGCAAGTTTATCCAATATCGTTGAAACAACGATATTGGGGTTACAAGAAGATCGCTACTGGTGTATAGTTGGAACGTACTTTGAGAAGGCCTGCAAATTGCCTTCGTTAGTAAAGAGGTACCCTTTGAAAGTCCCTATAGATCTACATGTAAGGTTTCCTAAATTTCCAGTTACTAAAAGCAATATCTGCTAACGCTACAATCACTATCTTTTCAAACTACCACTTGATTTCATAAGAAACAATGATAATCAATAAGACTTTATCTTTATTTAAAAAGAAAGGAAATGATTGTATAAAGTACGTTAATATATATATATATCTAACATTTAACTCATAGTTAGAAATAGATATAATATACATAGGTTTAAATATTGACGTATAGAGTTTGTTATTACAATATTCACTTACGTATGTATGTATATACATAACGTATACAAGAGAATAAGGACTTCTTCAAAAATAACAAAATCTTTGTTATTCGCTACTCGACGAGTATAAATTTAACATGTATACGTACTTATGTACATAGATTTAAACTCTCGTATTCTCTTTCATTCCCGTGTTTGAAAATCTATGAATATTTAAAAAGTACAATATGAACATGAAACAACGTAGACAAAAATGAAAGAACGTTGTGTTTATAAAAGAAACAAAAAAAACAAAAATACTAAAAAAGAAAAAGAAGAAGAAACAAATAACTCACCTTGAACGATGAGCTTAATGACGGCATCCGGTGTACTACGATTGTTTATTAGGCACTCGTACTTGGCCGAGTCCGGTGCTGTGACAGGATGAAATTGTAGAGCATAATTTTTCAAAGAGAGAGAGACCCTATTCTGATGAGTCCAAACATCGGTGCCCCTGTTGGCATGTTCGTGTTGCATCCCGTTAGCCTGCCACTCGAGTAACTGCATACCGTTGGCTCGCCACTCGAGCATATACACCAGAGAGTCTTCCGTCACTCCTGGACAATTCAACGTCACGTTCTTGCCGGCCTCAACGACGAGCTCCTCGACCAACGAATTCGTGTCATCTGAAACGAGACAAAGGTCGTTCCATTAATCCAAATAACTTTGTTTATTAATATTAACCGTGTAACCCTTTGTCAGTCACTAGAAATGTAACTGTTCTCTGACATCGTGAAATATCACGTATCTCAAACAAATTTACAAATATCTTTCTCTATACTTTCACCGTAATGTATGTATGTACATATGTATGTATGTACGTATGTATGTATATCAAGAAATTTAGAACTGTATTACAAGAGCAGAAAATTCTCATTTATATAAAAAAAGAAAAAAAAAAAACCTCCCCAAAACAAAAGGATAACTTCGCATAGAAAGAGTATATATCTAACTGCATATGTGTACGTATACTGCAAACGTAACGATACCAAAAATATGAGAGAAACTATGAAATATGAAATGTATGAAAGAGAGAGATAGAGAGAGATAGAAAGAGATAGATAGAGAGAGAGAGAGAGAGAAGCAAAAATGAGAAACAAATTCGAGTTGGTACGATCCAAGCGAATCCTGCCAGTACCATTACCCTCGACATCAAATAAAACGACCATGGATTCACAGCCGTACCATTTTACGCGATGTAACTCGTTGCGTTATTAGCCGGATGCTTGTAGCCGGATTAAAAACTACCTGGGATCATACTCTCGTATGCGTGCTTTCGCATTGATTACGAATGATTCCGTTTGGACGTATAAATATCACGACTGCTCTTCGAAGTTTCTATCCTTTTTCTTTTTTTTGTTTTCTTTTTGCTTCTTTTTGTCCTCTTTCCATTTCTTTCTTTTTTTTTTTCTTTGTTTTTCTTTCTCTTTCGTTCTTATTTATTATTGCCTGATATTTCCTCCTTTTTATTTTTTTTTTTCCTTTGTTCCTTCATCTTTATCTTCACGCGAAAAGAAAATATTTCGGGATTAAAATGGGACTTTCTTTAAAGTCCATAATTTTTTCGTATCACGTAAAACAGTAAGTTCGGAGTGAGAGAAAAGGAAAAAAGAAAAACAAAAAAAAAGAAAAGAGAAAAAAGAAAAAAGAAGAAAGAAGAAGAAGAAGAAAAAGAAAAATAGAGAGAGAGAGAGAGAGAGAGAGAGAAAAAAAAAGCTAACATACAGAGTACAAACTTAATTATCCCTTACCACAAATAAGACAACCAGTTCGATTCACGATCTTTCCTCTTATGGCAACGGTGCTATATAGTTATACCGCAAACTTCTCAAGTTTATTACATTCCGAGTAAATACTCGTCCTTCTGTTTTCACCTTACCAATTTCTTTTTCTTTCTTTCTTTTTTCCTCTCTCTCTCTCTCTCTCTCTCTCTCTCTTTCTCTCTCTCTCTCTGTCTCTCTGTCTCTTTCTTTTTTTTTTATTTCTCAAGGACAGTTCAATGGAGCGCACACTCGTGATGCTAATCGTTGGTAAGTTTACGAGCAGTAGATAAGCAAACTAAGTATGTTCTCTGTGTGTTGCTTGCTACAGAAGATAAGTTCTTACCACCGATCATTCTATCTTTCTCTTTCTTTCATGAACACTTTTCGTCGAAAGAAGATAGATAAAGAAATGGAACAACGAAAACGTGTAACTTCAATTGCCCTTTGTATTCATTATAATGATCCCATTTTATTATCAAGATCTCATCTAAATTGTTAGAACACTTTGAACGGAGTTAAAATATTTTCTTTTCGAGAGATAGAAAAAAGAAAAAAATTTATATATGCCCAAACGGATTTTAATTAAAAATATTTTTTAATTAAAAAAAAAAAAAAAAAAAAAAAAGAAGTAAACGAGAAAAGAAAAATAAAAAATGAGAAACGTATGAACGTATAAAAATGAAATTTCGGATTTAAATGTCAGTAATAAAATTCTTTAAATGATGATAAAGTTTTTGCCCTTTTTTCATGTATGATGCTCAGAACAGATACGAACTTTATCGGTCAATTATCGAGAAATCAAACTATCCAAAGTGAAAGGTCAACGGAGAGCTTTGCCCTGTTAAGTGTTACGGTATTAAATTTCCGGAGCAACGCGATCGTTGCAAGTATTCGAAGCACGCGTACGTACTCATACGTGCATAAAGTGCGAGTTTGGTGCAGCCAGCCATATCTCGATACCGCACTTTCTCTCCCAGAGGTGTCGATCCACCTCTGCAACTCTTCGTCCCTCTCCACCAATCCAAACTTTGCATCTGGCGCGTGCACATTGGTAACAAAAAAAAAACAAAAAGAAAAAAAAGAAATAACAATATCCCTCTCTCTCTCTCTCTCTCTCTCTCTCTCTCTCTCTCTCTCTTTTTTCTTTTGTTGTTAGTGATTTTTTTTTCGTTGTTTTTTATTAATAAAATGAAGAGAGACTGAATAATAATTGAACACACGAAAATTTTTATTTTAAAAATAAATTGTTTGCGAGCTAACGCGAGGAGAATAAATTATTAGATAAGAAAAAAAAAGAAAAAAAAAATCATTGCTCGACGTCAACATTAAAAGTATTAACAAAATAGTCTGAAAAAAAAAAGGAAAAAAGAAAAATACAAAATTCAGTCATAATCCTCTTGACTGTAAAACGGATTCCTCGGGATTGGAGCAAGATATAAGTATGAACTATGAGGTCATTCAAAATACACTCACGAGAAGGCTGACAAGTGAATAATGAGGCTTCATGAACTCGCTGGCGGATTATACGGAGCGGAGAGTT
>NC_140818.1:7177500-7185000 GCF_050613455.1 Vespa mandarinia | reverse complement strand
TACATTTTTGTATCAATAATGTAGAGGTGCGATTATCGTTGGTAGTATAGCACGAGGGAACGAAGAGTAAAAAGGGGGAAATACAGTTTCAACACTAACGCTAATGACATTGCGGTTTGATCACAGTTTCGATTGTGGCACGACGAATCGTTACCGCAAGGCTGCCCACATTTTTCATCGAACTCTATACGTTCATCTCTTTCTTTCTCTTTCTCTCTCTCTCTCTCTCTTACTCTCTTACTCTCTTACTCTCTCTTTCTCACTCTTTCGTTCTATCTCGTGATTCTAATCATATCACGACATTGAATATTTTCCAAGTACCGCCCAAATTGAATTTAATAACATTTACGTCATTAATCATATCTCAAAAGGTTAGATAAAAATAAAAGAAAAGAGAAGTTGAGAATTTTTTCTCTTTATTCCATTTTCTTTTATTTTATTTTATTTGAATTTTATAATTATAATTTTTTCAGTCATTCCTTTTTCTTTTTTGTTTTTTTTTTTTCTTCTCTTTTTCATTATGAAATCCGTATTATCGTTATATTTCTTATCATTATAAACTCGGCCATGGGATACGATAGATATGATTGTAATGAGAATAATAGATATTCTAGAATCGTTTTCTCTACAGAGAAGGAGAAAGAATGAGAGAAGGGTATCGATTATAATGGCGCGAAAGCAAAAAGACGAAGACGTTTCACGATAATAGAATACTCGTTCGAGTCCCTTATTCCTTGTAATTTATCGCTCAATTATATGCTCGCCTTAAGATCCAAGGGTTTTCGTACTTGAAAGTATCGCGATTCGTTTAACACGCCAACCGGAAAGACTTGTTTTATGATTCTCTCGAAAAGAGAAAATCCAAAGGAAGATAGATAATGGATAAAATAAAGAAATTATTTAATTATAAAAACTCGAATATACGGATAGACCCTTTATTTTTCTTCAAAGGTAAATCACGATGGGGAAACTGAGAGAAAAATTTCAAATATAATAACCTGACCTCGACCTCGCGAAAAAAACAGGTATACGAATGGGATGAGCTTGATGGATCTGTCTACTTTTAGGAAAAAAGAGAAAAAAGAAAAAGGAAAAAAAGAAACAGGAAAAAGAAAAAGAAAAAGAAAAATGAAAAAAAAGAAGAAAAAAAAGAAAAAAAAAAGGGAAAAAAGAAAGATCTACGTATACTAACCTATCTCTTTGTAGAAGCCGTTTGTATAACGAAGGCTAGACCATCGAAATAAAAGACGGCATTCGTGCGAAACGGCAAAAGCATTAAGCGTTATTTTCACGTTGAAACGAGCTTTACAATTTTTCTATTAACTTCTCTTTTTAGTTATGTATCTCTCTCTCTCTCACTCTCCCTCTCTCTTTCTCTCTCTCCCTTTCTCTCTTAGCAAGCAAACATATTTCGATTCTACCTAAAAGCATTTTCGACGAAGATAAACATCGTCTCTCTCTCTCTCTCTCTCTCTCCACCCTCTCTCTCTCCATCTATCTATCTTTCTCTCTCTCTCTCTCTCTCTCTCTTTCTATCTCACATGCAGGTCTTTAATTTTCCATTATTCTTTCGTTTTCATTACTGCAACGACTAACATGAGTTATTCTCAACGAGAGATACCATTTTGTTTTAAAAACGGAAACAAACCGACGGCAGAACCATTATCATTAAATACTTCGAACGAACTCGTATCGCACGGTTGCATTCATTTATTGTCTATTATATATGTCGTGATATTAATCGATCTGATTCTTTTTATACACCCATTATAACTTTAATCGAAAATGATCGGAAGATACGAGTCTACGATATACGAAAGAGCCATATGGCACGAATTTAATAGTAATTAAATATTCGATTTCGCACGTACGAATTGTTCGGTCGAACAAATATTTTCTCTCTATATATATGTGTGTGTATGTGTGTGTGTGTGTGCGTGTGCGTGTGTATCTGTGTATTCGCAGAGTCTCGTTAAAAGAAATAAAGAAAGAGCAGTAACACGTCGAACGTACTTGAAAATAATTACCTCTACTGACGTTTTCGCTCGTTACGATACTTTCTCTCGTCTTCTAAATATTTTTTCTTTACTTTTCTTTAAACGATTTTCTTCCTTTTTTTCTTCTTTCTCTTTTATTATTTTTCTTTTTTTCTTTTTTTGTTTTTTTTTTTTTTTTTTTTTTTTTTTTCCCCTAGTCAAACCTTAATGAAATACAACGTTAAAAAGGTCCGTAGTTCGACGAACGTTTTGACTTGTGAATTTCGCTCGACATAATAAATAAAGAAATATACAAGTCCCTTGACGAAGAAACGCCATTATAGAACATTATGAACGGTAGCTTGTAGCTTTGGAGCTTTACGTTGAAATAAACAAAGTGTTAATCCCGTTATCGCGCTTCTACCAGGAACGACCATTAATTTATGCTTTAGACCTTCGTACGTAAAACATTATGCTTAATTAAAATTTTCCAACGGCCGAAAACTTTCCAAATTTTTTTTTACTGACAACTCAAACCGATCGTTCTATCAAGATTGAAGAAAAATAAAAAGAACTTTAAGAGTAAAGAAATAAAACTAATTGAGATAAGGCGAGAAATAGTTTTATCTAGTTAGGTAAGTCGCTTAAGAGAGAGAGAGAGAGAGAGAGAGAGAGAGAGAGAAAAAAAATTGCACTTTTTGTAAAAATCAAGAACAGTAGTCGCGTGCATAGTCGCGAGGTGGTTCGTTAATTTTATATCGTAGTGAGATTTTAGTAAAATTAGAATTAACCTCGCGTGATATCTGACATCAAAAGAAAAGAAAATGGTAAATAACTAAAATAAATAAATAAATAAATATATTTTTTTCCGGTTTTTAATCGCTCACCAATATTTTTTTTTATACAAGAAAAATGTTAAGGGATACGATTTATTCGACGACTTTTTCTGTGTTTAAAGATCTCTGACTTGCAACTGAGAAAGAAGAAAAAGAATATGTTGAACAAACAAAGATAGACAGAGAAAGAGGGAGAGAGAGACAGAGTGAGAGTGAGATACATACATACATACATACATACACACATACATACATACATACATACATACATGCATACATACATACATACATACATAACTATATACCTAAGTAAAATCTAATTTCAATTTAAATTTCGAAAGAAAAAGAATCGAGCGACTAGATATATATGTATATTATCTATATGTCTAGGTATCTACGTATGTATGTATGTATGTGCGTAACTAAGTTCTCATGCAAATACTCTTGCATCTGGAGTAGTTGCCATAAACTGTAACGCGTAGTAGTATGGAGTTAGGAGAAACGTGGATTTGAGGAAGAAGAAGAAGAAGAAGAAGAAGAAGAAGAAGAAGAAGAAGAAAAAGAAGAAGAGGAGGAGAAGGAAAGAAAGAATAAAGAGAATGAAGAAAGGTAAAAGAGAGAAGAGAATAAATAGAATGGGAAGAGAGAATAGCAGCTTGTCTGGATGAGCGAGTATATGTACTGGCAGTAACTCCGTTACATAAGTGATTGAGGTTAAACTCAGTGGGAAGGATTCGCAAACTTCTTACAACGCACAGCTGCCAGACACCGCCACGTTTCCCATAGTGACGTTTCTCTCTCTTTATCTTTCTTTCTTTCTCTCTCATCTCGCGAGTTTACGAGGGATCGACCATTCGACAACGAAGAATCGACAGGTTGAGCTTGCGACGATGAACGGAAACGCCTGGTCAGGATTTTACGAGAGAAAATTCTCAAATCCAGTGACGACGACCGATCGAGCTTACTAACAAGAAAGAGAAAGAGAGAGAGAGAGAGAGAGAAACAATCTCTCTCTCTCTCTCTCTCTCTCTCTCTCTCTCTCTCTCTCTCTCTCTCTCTTTCTTCCTCACCCTCTTCCTCCAATTGTCAAATCGACGACGATATCTTATATAAAATGTGCATCAAAATATAAAAGTGAATGTAAGGAGGTATATAATTGACCTGGGATTATAACAAGAATCGTTCAATAAACCTATAAAGTGGATAGACACGTGCTTTTATTATTTTTCTTTAACTTCTTATATACATTTATATAGATATATACGAATGTCGTATAATGGGAAAACAATTTTGATAATGCGACGATAAAAATTAGAAATGTTTATTTATATATTTTAAACTGGCAATATATAACGTGGTATAAGTATAATATACAAATGTACTCTTGTGTTTCTTCGTTTAAACAAATAAACAAACGAACAAAAAAAGGAAAAGGGAAAAAAGGAAAAGGAATATCATTTATTTCTTTTTCCTTTTTTTTCTTTTTTCTTTTTTTTTTAGATTTTGATCTTTTTATCATTATTTTTTGTTGTTTTGTTTCTAATACCGTATAGCATAAAAAACACGGAAAAATGTTGAGAACCATTAGCATGTACACATGGCATATTTGTTCATGCAAATTCTGGCACACTGCGACGTTGTACTTCTATTTCCTGTTATCCAAACTACGATACTTCACTTTTCGCGAGCCCACAGAAAACTATTTCTACATTCTCGCAAAAAAGGCACACGGCCTAGTACCAAGTGAATGGAAGAATACTGATTTTAAATTTTACTTCGCTACGTATGTTATTTTTACAGTCATATTTACACAAATCGCAGTCATATTTACACGAATCGCAGTCAGATTTTTAATCCTTTTTTCTTGAAAATAACATATAAAACATTTAACAATGGTACAATACAAAAATAAAATAATTCTAAATTATCGATAATAGTTGTAATATGTGGCCATTACAAATTATTTATCGTTCTTATTTTTTTTTTCTTTTCATATCTTTTACATAGCGATTTTGTTATTAGCAGAATGAATATATATATATATATATATATATATATATATATAATAATTGAATATATTTACAAAATATTCAATAAATACTTTTTTGCACATTGTACATGTATAAATGTATTTATTAATTTATTAATTATATTAAATTCGCAAATGCTATATACATAATCATTTATTTATTTATAACATCGAACTATGTATACATATTGATGATTATTCAACGTTAAGATTAGGTATCTTATTATATTCAATTACTTAAGTACATTCAATATAATAAGACAGAAAAATGGATTGAACCGTTAGAAAATTATGTTAGACTTTTCAAAAATATATCTAAAGAAAATTCTTGATTCTTTCAACGTCGATGAGTGAAATTTTTCTATCTACGTCACCAATTTTCTTTTCGTATTTCACAAGTGAAATGCTTTCGACTTACCGTCGAAAGAAAGAAGAGATTACGTTCGAAGACGTGATATACGTATGTGTATATGTGTGTACGTGTGTGTGTGTGTGTGTGTGTGTGAGTGTGTGTATATGTGTAGGTTGCTGATGTATGCAATACCACATACATATTTACTTAAGTAAAACATGCACGCGTACATAAAAGAATCTATTTTCTAGGAGCTAACGTCAATGTTAGCTATTCGAAGTCAATTGTATCACGTTTGTAATAACATCTTAGCGAATACAAAAGGCCTAAATTTCGAAAAGAATTCCATTGCGATTTATTCAGCTATCATAATGATATAAAGGAAACCTTTATTTTATTCGTTCACTGATATCCCGTTCATGTAACAATCAAGAAAGACATAAGATGTGAAAAGTAAAATCTTTACGTTCCTTTACTTTTCTTTTTTTCCTTTTTACGAATTATCCTATATTATTAAATCAACGATTCTTATATATTTGTATGTATATATTTGTCAATTTTATTTATAAAATGAGTTTAAAGATTTTTATGAAATTGGACGAATCTATAAAAACTTTTAAATGCGAGAAAGGTAATGCTAGGATAGATCGACTTTGGGAAAATTTATTTAGAGAGTTATATGATTATATAAAATATAAATGATTTTGTAATTTTATAAATCATAATTGGCGTATATAATTATCAATATTCGCTGAACTTTATATGGTTGTCTTAGTAAAAATATCGATAAAACTTAAAAACCAATGCTCTTGGTATATAATGACAAAATCGTTTTTTACTTAACATGAAGAATTGAATATAGTTATAAATATAGCAAAATAAATATAACGTAATTAAACAATAACCTAAAAGATATTTAAATTCAATATTACATAGACATTACACGCTTGGCTTACAATTCGTCATATTTATTAAAAATCTGATTTGTAAAATAGCGTGATTTAATTGTACTTAAGTGAAAATGAAAAAATATTTCCTAATTCACAATTTTTACAATTTAACAATTACGAAAGTGGTGTAAGTCCATTTATAGTCCATAAAAATACTTATAAATTATGAATAACGAATGTCATTTGTAAGTTTTAATTGAGATTGCGATTGTAATTGTGATTGTAATTTGTATCTTCGTTGTCGAATAGCTACATTGTTCCTTTATCGATACACGATTTTTCAAATATTTTATTTTATATATATACACACACACACACACTCACACATACACACACACATATATATACATATGTATATTTCATTAATTATTTTTCGAAGATAGAAAAAATGAGTTTTACATACTTTTCTAAAGGTTAAGAAAAAGTTGACAAATTTCGCTTATCCATTAGAGAAAATAAGTAGAGGGAGAGAGAGAGAGAGAGAGAGAGAGAGAAAGTTTTATTCTTTTTTCTTTAAAACTATCAGACTTTTCAGTTCTATATAGTTTTAGGACGGTTTATGACAAGACAATAAATGACGAAGATTCGAAGTTCTCCTTTACAAGGAAAAGTACAAGCGTTGCTCGAGTGTACTCTCAGTGATGTAATTAAAATGAACAATAACCTCGAGTTCTATTGCCGAGTTTTAAAAGTCCATTTCGCGACATAATGACACTTTCTTCGTGTTCTTCGCAAGCTAGTTTAAGGGAGGACGACGTATTTATCTCCCGGCCAACAGCAACAGCAGCAGCAGCAGCAGCAGCAGCAGCAGCAACAGCAGCAACAGCAGCAGCAGCAGTAGTAGCAGTAGCAGTAGTAACAGCAATAGCAGCAACATCAGTAACGGCAACAGAATGTCTGCTCGACTAAAAGTTTATTACGCGTTTAGCCAATTAAAAGAGGAGCATGCTGATATTATATCGCCTGAATTGAGTCTGAAAGGAAAGTAATATCGTTCTTGCCTTCGTAGTATCACTAAGAGAGTGTAAGGGTCTATCTCTATCTTTATCTTCCTTTCTCTCTCGTTTCGAGAAGAAAGAAGGAAACGATTGTCACTTTCGAAACGCGTTAACGAACTTCGTTACGTCGTAACTTTGCGACCTAATTGCCGAGTTTGTCATTATACTTTAATTTCTCATTTCTCGTTGGTACTATAATGTCACCAGGAACCAATCTAAAGCACGACGATTGTATGTATCCGAAAAAATAAGAAACGTAAGGACCACGTAAAACTTGTTTACGTATGTATAACTGGCATTCATTCTGTCTCGTCTAAATTCTTTTTGTTTTTTTCTCCTCTTCTTTTTTTCTCTTTTTT
>NC_140818.1:7155000-7175000 GCF_050613455.1 Vespa mandarinia | reverse complement strand
GGAAAGAAACTCTTTTTAAAAGATAGACAAACGTAAAGCGTCCAAATCTTGTTGGATAGTTATATGAATGTATTGTTAATATATAGTTCCATTTACCTAACGTATCTTCTAATCTCCAATAGATTCTAATCCCTTCGAACGATGGTCACGATATCTATATGCTTTGGAAAGACCGATACGCTTCGTTGGATAGAAACGAATCGGTAATTCTGGTTAGTCCACAAGAATTCCAATAAAATTCAACCGGTGTTAGTAATCTAGAGGGTGTCACGTGGAACTTCACTGGTTTGAATAATGAGCATTGATAAGTCTAAGAAATTGTAGGTAAGATATCGAGGGACGACGGGTCGAGAGTGTAAGAGATAGAGAGAAAGAAAGGAAGAAAGAAAGAGAAAAAGAATAAGTGTAAGAGATAGAGAAAAAGGAATAAGAAAGAAAGGGTGAAAGAGTGAAAAGAGAAGGAAGAGAGTTGGATAAAGGGAGAGAGAAACCGGAACTGGAATAAAAATGAGGGTGGTTACCGATGGTGGTCGGATCTCTCATTTGATTCCGCGCTCCTGGAAAAATTGCATTTGTCGCTGGCAGCCTTTGGGCTCGGAATAAGATACGGCACCGGTGTAAAAGGGTGCCCCCGGGCCCTTTACACCGGATCAGATATTATGTTAAACGTTTTTAGTTATTCACTCGGTGCTCCTTCGATTCCCCTTTTTCTTTTCTTCCGCCGATTTTCCTTTGGTAATCGAGAACGAATCGAGTAGCAGTCATTTCTTTCCTTTCTAACGACCGATTGCTTTCTTTGAGAAAACTCGATGAACTTATCAGACTTGCGGAAGAAAAAGATAAAAAGAAAAAAAAAAGAGAGAGAGAGAGAGAAGAAGAAGAAAGAAAGAAGTAGCAAAAAATTGAGGGGCTTTAGCATTTGAAAATAAAGAGTGGTCTTGAACTATAACGTATGTATTATATTATATTTATATATCTATATAACTAAATCTTGATTGATACGAAGGCAGGAGTATGAAAAGTTCGTGTATTAAAAAGATTAACGTCTGCGGGAAGCCATTTGAAAAATGAGAGCAACCGTTTAGCGAAGCTCGTCTCTTCCGCGTAGTTTTCATTTTCCAAGGGCCTTTACCCTCCATTGGAAATCATTCACCTATCGCTCGAGTAGCAGCAGGAGCCTTTACAAATTTCCACGACGTACCGCGGTAATATCCAAGGACGTATTTTTCACGACGTTTAAGAGGAAACTTTACGAGAGGTATGGCAACAGCGACGGCTTGGAACTGGTAATAAAGATATTACGTTCTCGTCGTTGTCGTCTATGGATCGATAGTACGTCGTAATTCGAATCGAAGGAAAGTTTTCTCTCTGACAAAGTTCTTCCTCTCGAATGTGTTGCCGGCGTATCGTCGTCGAGTAAGTTAAATGATGATTCAATAGCTGACGAGAGAGAGAGAGAGAGAGAGAGAGAGAGAGAGAAAGAGGGTCAGAGAGAAAAAGAAAGAGAGATACTGAGATACTTTGCTTTTCTTTTTTCTTTTTTTCTTCTTCTCTTTCTTTTTGAATAGAATGGCACATGCTAGGATTACGTTCGTTTTAATAACGTGTCAGAGAGGAACGAGCGTTGACGTTCTTTGGCTGACTGCATGCCTGAAAGAGGACAACGCTCGTGCTCTTGATGGTGCCCGTGGCTGGAATATTTTAGAGATAAGGTAGCTCGGATGAGGGTAGGTATTAAGTTCGAGTGAGAGGCCCAATGGATCGAGCAGTGGCTATAGACAAAGAAAGAGAGAGAGAGAGATAGAGAGATAAATAGAAGGAGAGGTAGGAACGGAAGGTATGCAAAGTTCCGAACTTAATTCATTTCTGAGGCGCCTCACGCGAACCCCGAACGTGCCAGATCGCTTGCCAGAGTCTCATACTCACTATTGTGGCTTCCGTACATCCGTGCATCCGCAAATTATTAACCACCTTTATCCTGTCCGCCAGAAGGCTCGCTAAACAACTTCATCCAGTCGTCCTTTCCCACTTTACTTCGTTTCGAATCACGGATTAAAACTTTAAAGTCCGTTCGAAGCTCAAGTTACGAGCAGAAAATAAAAAAGAAGAAAAACAAAAAAAAGAAAGAAAAGAAAGAAGAAAAATAGAAAAGAAAAGAAATTGATTATCGTTGTGGACGTCGAACGATATAATCAAAAAAAAAATATATATATATATATATTTAATACGCATAGACGATGTAATTATATACAATATTGTTTTTATTCATAAATTTGTTTACTCATTATCTATTGACAGTTTGTCATTATCGCTCTCGTTCATAGATATACTCGATAAAGTGATCATAGATTATATCAATTATTCTAGTTCGATTAAATGAGTGCTACATTGATAACTCAGGAAAAAAGAATTGATGAAAATCGGATGAATGCAAAAGTGTCTGGAAACACGAATTGCTTTTATTCGGGCAGGGTTTTCTATCGTTGAAAGATTAAAATGCCAATTACAGCGGGGTTGAGATTATCGGTGCACTTCGTTTATATGAATTATCCCAGAGTGCCGTGGACATTGATTATCTTGCTAACTCATAGAGAATGTAAATAGACAGATCGATCGTTTTTGTTTATTTACAAGTTATCGGCTACGGCGTTGTATGTATATGTTCAGATACGCGTGTGTGTAAATATCTGTATACACCGATCAAATTTTTATTCGATAATAGTAAATGCGATCATAAAAGAAATTATTCAACGTTAATTAAGAAAGAATCGTGCTTTTTTTCTCTCTTTATTAAATATCGTCTTTATCTCTCTCTCTCTCTCTTTCTTGAAATTTTCTCGAAATATCAGTCGACTCGACGTATTTACCCAGCAAAAATGTTAATATAGCTATTGTTCGAGAAGATACGCTCATAAAGAAAAAAAAAGAAAAAAGAAAAAAAAAAGAGTGAATATTTTATAGAACAAAAGGAACAAGAAATGGCCGCTGAAGTATTATGAGAAAAAAAAACAAAAAAAAAAAAAAAGAAAGTTTTCCTTTCATTATTCCATCAACGAGAGAATTTTATTAGACAAATGAAAGTAACCTTTTCTCGATTGTTCTTACGTATTTACGCTCGAGGGAAAAAAAAACCCCTTCCTCGTTTCCCTCGTATCATCTCATTGAAAAGAATCATACGATCGTTTTCTACCGAGTACATTGCCGCATTTCGATTCTCGTTCGCTTCAACTCGTATTTTCCCATGAACCCGTGTACTATTTCTAATACCACAGCCATAGATAAAACGAGAGGAAGAAGAGAGTTTCGCTAATGAATGGCCGTTGGATGTTTTTCATAACGAGCAAATAGCAAAGAGGTGGTTGGCTTTTCATTGGTAACCAATCACGAGTAGCCTTGAAATACCCATATCCATTCAGTCCCACCCTTTTTTTTTCTTCTCGTTTCTCTCATTTTTCTTCCTCCCTTCCGCTCTCTCTCTCTCTCTTTTTCAAATTTCTAGCTCACGTTGAAGAATCTCTCGAACGCAGCGTCAGAGACAATATAAAGCACGCGTAGTTTTCCCTCGATTTGTATGTACATATGTACATACATATAAATATATATATATATATATATATATATATGCGTATATATGCATGTATGTCTTTGCAAAGCGAGACTGGTTCGACTAGTAAAACTGGGTCTTCCATGGAAAACTTTCGAATTGTGGTTATTACGAGCTTTCTTTCGACATAGCATACGTATCGTCGATTCCGTAAGAACGGACTTGGAATACTAGGGAAAGAATAAGAATGGTCGATAACGTTCCAAAAGAATTCGAAACAAAAATGTTACAAATCGAATCTCACCATTTCGAGAACGAGAGAGAGAGAGAGAGGGAAAGAGAAAAAATGATAATAAATAATTAAAAAATTATTACTATAAGTTGTTCCTTTGAAATAATAAATTTTGTATATTAAAATTGAATGTTAAAAAAGAAGAAAAAAAGAAACATCAAAAATATTTTCATATTTACGATTACGTGATATATAAAATGTTTGATTCTCTATTCATTCTTCATCATTTGTTGACACGTATCATAAATTTCCAAGTAGAATACGATGCATGGATAAGAAAGATGAAGGAGTTTTCCTTGTGGTCTATCGGATAAAACGTGTGGATAGTTTAGTTCTTCCGTGAATAAGTACCCAAAGAATCGATCGGATTACTATCCTCCAAGGCAAATATTTCCATGACAAACAGTCGTAAAGACTAGATACGAGGAAGACCTCTTTTAAACCGGACGACTCTTCGTACGTTTATGTTCGTTCGAGCTTTTTAGCACACACGAATACACACACACACACACGCGTACATACACGTGCACGCTATTTTATACACTCAAGCACACAAACACACACACACACACACGCGTACATACACGTGCACGCTATTTTATACACTCAAGCACACAAACACACACACACACACACACACACATATATATATATATATAGTGTGTCAATGTTCTCAAACGTTTTGAATCGTTTTTAACGTTCAAGAAATTAGTAACTGATACGTTTATGGTTTATGGTTTGGATAAAAGGGTCTAGTAATAATCGTAGAATGTTTGTTAATACTTGGATAAAACAAGTTACAATATGGCTTTATTGAAAGATTATTATTTCGTTGGGTTTTCGTTGGCGTACCTATATAACACGGTTAGCGTTAAATCGAATATACAGATAAATATTGTCCGACAAAATAGTGGTATCGCACCATTACGCCACACGAAGTGCTTCGATATATATCGGTTGAGTGTGTTTTGGAAACGGAAAGACACACATCTTCCGGTTATTAACTTCACCGAGTAAACATTGCCTTAGAGATCGTACGCTTTACCTTTCTTTTCATTCCTTTTCTTTTCTTTTCTCTCTCTTTTTTTTTGTGCTTTTCTTTTTTCTTTTCTTTTTTTTTCTTTTTTTTTTTCGTTGTTTTTTACACTATCTCTTTTCTTTTATTTCAGATCGCACATAAACGTTATTAAAATATTGTTTTATACTCGAAGCATCAACACTATCGTTTCTTCTTTCTATAATTCATACGATCGATGAGAATTGATTACTTAATTTTTTGTTATACTTAATACTAGATCGTTCAATCGCGATTCGGTCGAGAGCCTTCTTTATTTCTGTCTCATAGAATTCAGAAGGATTATTAGAAAATAATAGGAATGTCTCTAACGTTTTGTTCTTGATCGTATCGCGCGTAATCACTTTAAAATGAAGTATCCCAATTTGTTCGTAATTCCAATGTAGTTGATCGCGTAGAAGAAAAACGACGAAGGTGAACGAAGAAAAAGATACTAAGAGAATGGTGAACCCGTTTTTATACATATAGAAATAAGAATACTATCGTCGTCGTCGTCGTCGTCGTCGTCGTCGTCGTCGTATAGATAATGCTTTCGCACGTATCGTCTTCGTGATCTATATTTGATGACTCGATTTAGATATTCGAGTAGCTTCGTTCTAAAGCCTCGGGCGTGACCGTTCTTCCAAGATTACCCTCACTATATTATCTTTCTTATCCATATCTACGCATTCTCCATCTCTCTTTTACTTCTCTACGCAACTCGCATACATAGTACTACGATATAAGGTATTCGAAGAAGCAAAAGAATTATTACTTTGGCGATATCGATCACTAAAACTGTACCATCTCGCTTCTGGCTACGTATTTAAATA
This sequence comes from Vespa mandarinia, assembly GCF_050613455.1. NCBI lineage: Eukaryota > Metazoa > Arthropoda > Insecta > Hymenoptera > Vespidae > Vespa > Vespa mandarinia. The sequence continues at coordinate 7,169,277 of NC_140818.1, read as the reverse complement.
TTTATAAAAACCGTTACGAAGGGAGAGGTGAATTCATTTTTTTTCTCTTTTTTTTTTTTTCTTGGATATTCAACGTGATATATGTATATACGACGACATGTGGACGGGGGAGGGGGGAGGCGAAAGGGGGTATATATATCGATTTAAGAAAATCCATAACCATTTAGTATTATTAACGATTAATTGACCGAACGTGTGCCTAGAGGTAAAAGAGACAAGGAACTTAATAGCATCCTAAAGTGTTCCCATTGGAATGTCTTTATCTAACAACCTTGAACATACATATTTCTTGGGAAACATTAAAGTAATATATCTGATCGAAGATATGTAATATGATTTGTCAAATTCATAGCAGTATCTTCGTCGTATATATATATATATGTATATACATTTATATATTTGATAATATATATAATAGATAAATTTGTTGTTCGATGAAAATTTTCTTTCCTTTCAATTTATATTTTACTCGACATGTTACTTAGAAAACTATGAAAAAGTAACTTTTCCAAGGGCGTAGTACGACAATGACATTGAAGAGAAATGGCCTTCGTAATAATTTAGCCGACAATTAGTACCTTGTTCGAGACCATAGTCGTTCCCTTTCACTATATAGAAGCTTTCCTACCCTTCGAGCTGTCTCTCTTCGCACCCTCTTCTATCGTCGACTGTTACATATTTTCAACGACCTGCCGCACACACCCCACGATTAGTAGGAGTTTGGCTGCGTGTTATGTTTCCACCCTAGCCGTGGCGAGAAATCAAATCGTCGTGGTGCGAGGTATGCAACTTAATTAGTTCAAATAGGCATTCAAAGCGTCGCCTCTCTCGTAAATATTCTTCTTTCTCGTCTCTCTTTTTCTCTCTCTCTCTCTCTCTCTCTCTCTCCTCTCTGGGGAAACGTCCAGAAGGCATAACAACTGTCATACTTTATTATCACCGAGTTGTAAAATCCAATTAGTTTAATGCCTTTATTATAATTATTTCACATCATTTATGCCATTGTTATTTTTTTTCTTTCTTTTTCTTTTGATCGCTGTTATTGCAAATTGAATTAAGAAAGAAAGAGAAAAAGGAAATAAAAAAAAAAAAAAAAAAGAAATAATTAAATATTTTACAAGAAGCATAAGTGAACCGATAAAATGGAAATAATAAAATTGATAAAACAATTAGCGTATGTTGAACGAATAAATGTACACCAATATTTCATATCTATGTTAGTTAATAATTATATTCAAAAAACAAGAGAGAGAGAGGGAGAGAGAGAGAGAGAAGAAGAAACGACGTAGCTCTAATACCTATTAGAGGCTTATACGAATAATTTTGCCGAATGAGTGAGCGCAATTTAGTCGAAATATCGGAAACAGGCAGAGGAAGTTTCCGTAATACCGCGTCGTTTCCGCTTTCGAAGCGGAACTCGATAGAAAAGTTATAGTTAAGTTACTCGACTACGAGGAGTGGATAAGGAGCGTTCGCGCTCAATGTCACTAAGAGTATTTCCCGTACGAAGTTCGTGTTTGGTTTCTGTGTGGTTCTTTGCCACTAAAAACGCGCTGATTAAACTTACTAGGAAGTTATGCAATTTGTACCACATCGTATATATTTAAAAATGGTCGTATTTACTATATACGTAAATTAAGACTTTCGGGAGAATAAAAGAAAGGATTGGAGATGGAGGGAAAAGAAATTACGAAAGGGAAAAGTTGTAAAAAGTGAGAAAGTTTCAAGAAATTATAATACATATGCGTAAAATTGCAATAGAATTGAATGGGCGAAACGTTTCAAACATTAATTAAAATGAATGAATAAAAATTTATAAATATGAGATTCAATGTTCAACTTGAAAAGATATATACGTATATATAGAAAAAAAAAAAAAAAAAAATAATAATAATAATAAGAAAATAATGGAAACAATAAACAGTATGTAGTTTCAATGATCTAGAAAAAATTAAATTTTTCCAAGGTTGAAAAAGTCGATCGATCATAATGCGTTTGGACGGTGGAGAGCTTTTTCTCGATATCGGATCGAGATATTGACTCTGAGAAAAAAAGAAAGGAAGAAAGAAAGAAAGAAAGAAAGAAAGAAAGAATGAAAGAATGAAAGAAAGTAAGAAAGAAAATAAAAAAGAAAGAAAGAAAGAAAGAAAGAAAGAAAGAAAGAAAGTAAGTAAGTAAGTAAGTAAGTAAGTAAGTAAGAAAGAGAGAGAAGGAAAAAGATAGAGAGAGAGAGAGAGAGAAGAGAGAGAGAGAGAGAGAGAGAGAATAGTATCTACAAGGGGTGCCTCTACACGCTCGATGCTCCGTACCGTTTCCATTTATTCTTTACATCGTGAAAACCACCGTCACGCCCACGCCATTCGTCGACGACATTGTCCACGGACGCGTTAAATCGTTCCTCCTTCTTCCTTTCCTTGTCCCTCCCCACCCCCCCGAGCCGATGGAAACGTCGTAAAAAGGGACGCGTGGGTGGAGATCCGTCTACAGTTTCGTAAGCACTTTCGGCCGTTCACTGTGCACAGGCGAATGCACTCAGCGGTGTATGCACCTCGACTTGATAAAGTTAAACAGAACGAGAGAGAGAGAGAGAGAGAGAAAGAGAGAGAGAGAGAGAGGGAGAAGGAGAGGAAGAGAGAAGGAGAATATAGAGAAGGAACCAGCTGGAAATAGGAAAGAAGAAGGAAAACGAGGGAAAGAGATATACGGAAGGAAAGAAGGGGAGACGAATGGTGGAAAAGCGGCTTCGAAGTGCCTTGTAAGCGTTCCTCGTTGCAAAAGCTAGGGCCATACTCTCTCTTTCTCTCTCTCTTTCTCTCTCTTCTGTAGTTCAAGCAATGTTTCAGAAGACACGGCGTGGGGGACAGAGTGTGTCCGGAATGGCGGCCACTCCATGGATAAAACGAACGAGTGTTTTCGCATGAAAGCTCGTCGAATCGACACTCAAGGCAATGTCCGGCACCGAACGAACGAGCGACTGAGGAAAAGGAAGTAGGGATAGAGGAGAGAGAGTTGGCGAGGAAAAAGGACGAAAGGGATGAAGGGTGGGAACAGACCGTAAAAGGGGGGGGCGAACATAAGGAGCGGCCGAGATATGTTGCCGTTTTATCGTCACGCTGCACCGGAGGCAAAACCCCGTGAGAAATCGGCTCGAAAACACGACCTCTCGACCTTTTTTTCTTTGCTAGTGGGACTATTAAAAGTCGTCTCTGGCAAAGCTTTTATATTCTCTCTAATACCATGATCTTAGCTCTATACTACAAAGTGTTGGATTTAAATGTTTTAAAATGTCCCTCTTTTTTTCTTTCCTTCTTTTTTTTTTCTTTTTTTTTTTCTTTTTTTTTTTTTTTATTGCTTCATTAAAACGCAAGAATAAGGCGATTAATAATATAGTCTACATCGTATAAATCTGTTAATCGCGTAATTGATATGTTTCATTTAATATAATATCTATGTTATTGTCTATAACTAATATCGATCTTCGAATAATGTTTTAAGACGTCGTTGTCCCGTTTGATCACAATAGAAGTCATTCGGTTTGTTTGCTAGACCATTATCCTTTTTAATAAAGTTTCTTTGATGGGTTTGAACTAGTCGAGAAAGAGAGAGAGAGAGAGAGAAAGATAAAGTATTATGTTCCTAGCAGTTGACTATGTCAAATGTCATTAACTTTTAACCACCCAGTAACGAAACACTAGCCTCTCTTTGCGCGGCGTCTTAACATTAACGATCGCGATTAGAGCGAAAGACGAGGAAGCAACGTCGGTAGATTTAACGATCGAGAACGATGTTGTTGCTCGATGAAGAAGAAAAATAATAAAACTCAGCAACAACGAAAACGACGTCATCGTCTTCGGCGTCTTGGTAATATAACAAGCTGCCTCGTCGACGTAACGTCGACGGAGTTGATTAACGTGCGTATTGTTCTGAAAATGAATCGACGTCGGGCGCATACAAATTTACTTCATTTAATGAACGTTCTCTCTCTCTCTCTCTCTCTCTCTATCTATCTATCTATCTATCTATCTGTATCTATGTATCTCTCTGTCTATCTATCTGTCTATCTATCTATCTATCTATCTGTCTCTCTTGCTCGTTTTCGACGAAAACGACAGCAGACGTTCGTGAAAATCTTTTCAAATATTCACGCGATCCGTTACGATTCGTTGAACTCGATATTGGAACATAGTATGCAGACTTATTGCAAATTATTTTTAGTCCCTTTAATTATACTAGAATTTTGATGAAACATGATGTAGATTGATACATATGTATAGAAAATACAAAAGGAAAAGGAAGATATATATATATATATATATATATGTAGAGAGAGAAAGAGAGAGAGAGAGAGAGAGAAAGAGAGAGAGATAGATAAAGAGAGATAGACAAATGACGAATCGAAGGGAGTTCTTCGCAAAGTTAAATCGTTTAAGAAACACATTATGTGGTCTCTTCGAAGAACAAATAGAATTCCCTTTGAAGAGAAAGAATATATTTCTTCTTTATAAAAAGGACCTTTTCTCCATTCAAAAAATCGAATTGCCGGGCTGCTTGACAAGGAGAAATTGTATTTTTCATCCTTCAGGGATTGCGTATATGCGTATAGTATGTCCTCTTAGATTGTTTCCGTTGGATCGTTCACATTTGTACGTATAACTTTATGCGCGTGCGCTCCCACATACGTTTGTACATATGTATGTGTGTATGTGTGTGTGTGTGTGTGTGTGTATGTCTTCTCTTTGCATTGAACCTACTACTAGAGACTGGAAGAGAACTCTCGACCACCACCAACGATATTATTTGCAAATATTCTCCAAGATCAAAGTCCACGGTAAAAGACGTATTGCCATTGTAAACGAACACAATTTTTCGTTAACGAAATTGTACGACGGTATCTTTGTCTAAGTAAAATGAAAAAAGAAAAAAAAGAAGAAAAAAAAAAAAGGAATAAAAGAAAAGAAAAAAAATCAACGGTTCGAAGATGATTTACAATATTTATATTTTGTCGTTCAAATTGTTCACTCGTAATTTTTTATTAAAATATTAATATTATAAAATCTAATATTTATTGTCAATTGAGAAACATTTTCATTTTACGTTTAAAAATATATAAAAGATATTTCGATTTTCTGTTTAAAGTGAACAAATTGGAGGCACTTAAATAAAGGAGTAAAGTGGGATGAAAAGAAAAAGAGGTTAGCGCAATCTATTTCGTATTATCGTGACAAAGTGGTCTTTGATTATGAGACGTCTCCCCTTTTTAAATCCGTCGGTTGTCCTCATTTTTCTTCTCAATGTATCTTTTGATATCTTTCTCTCTTCTTCGTCTTCTTTCATTCTTCGGGAGCAAGTAAATGCTAATTTCTCAAAGTTAGACAGATTTTATTAGGCGAGAAATTCTCGTTGAGATAGCGTTATACTTGTCTAAAACGTCTTCTATATTGTACGCTAGCAACGAGGCCTGTTGGAATTCAAATGTAAACGTTCATCCTCAATCGGAGGAGTAATGTCTCGGTTAAGACCGTCTTTACCTTCGAGATGGAATATGAATGAATTCACGATGAGGTGCACGTCAAATGAACCAGCCTGCGTTTGCATGTAATCGCGATCAATGAAGCTGGTGGTATCCAAAAGTGAACCACGACGAAAACGTCGTCTCATCCGTCGAACATATTGACGATTTTCTTAAGAATATTCCTTCATTTTACTCTTTAATCGTGAAAAAAATTTTAATACGTTCTTCTTTCGTTTCTTCCTATCTTCTAATACTTTTTATCTCGTACGAGTACAAGTGTCTTAATGTTTCGTTCGAAAAGGAAAAAAAAAAAAAAAAAAATGAAAAAAGAAAAAGAAAAGGAAAAACATTTCTAATCCAACGTATAATAATTTGAACGCGATAGGTTATTTACAGGAATTTTCAGGAATTTAATAAGCAATAGTACCGTTTTTACCGACAACCCGAAGATTGAGTTTGACGTGTTATTATTGATCTGCCATTCAGGCGTCAAACGACCGACGAGAATACTCATCGTGTTGCAGCTGACGGCCGGAGTTCTTTTTCTAGTGACACCGAAAAAAAAAAAGAAGAAAGAGAGAGAAAAAGAAAAAAGAAAAAGAAAAAAAGAAAAAAATCGTTGTGGAGAATAGTTTTTGTCGTATGTACGTTGAACATGCCTGTCCACGCTATTACACGAATCACTAGTCGATATCTTAATGTCAATTTACGAAAAAGTTAAGTACTGACTTTTTCAAGAAGATCCACTATATTTATGATAGTACGAGAAATATATATATATATATAATTTTAAAAGAAACGAATAATTCAATTTATTTAAATACACTTCGAAAACTAAATATCGCATAATTTCATTTAATTTCTCTCGATTGTAAATGATCTAATATACAACCGCGTGATTTCGTTTAGCTCCATGGTGAAATTCTAATACTATTTAGATCGCGGAATACCAGAAGTTATGATTAATGCATACCGCCAAAGAACCGTGTGAAATATGCATGCGTGTCTGGTATGCCAATGCTGAAAATGTTTGTCTCTATTCATTCTTCTACATCTGCTACGAAACTAATTAATTTATTATTAATTACTTGCAACAATAATCGAAAAGTCGAATCCATCTCATTTAATATATTATTGTATCGATTAAATTTATATTTTCATTCGAATTGTTTCCATGATTTTTTAAAAATGCAACTAATTTTTTTTATAAATAAATAGCAAATTACTACATCGCTAGTCTCTCTCTCTCTCTCTCTCTCTCTTTCCCTCTCCCCCCCGCCACTCTCTCTCTCTCTTTCTCTCATTTTACGTATGAAATCCAAAGTAATTTATTTGGAGATGTATTTAGTTCGAAATAGCAATCCGTGTAAAATAAAAATTTTATCGCAGCAGAGCAGTACCGCAGGGCCCGGTACAGTAATCGCATAATTATATGCAGTTGCACGTCGCGTGTCCTTTCGTATTCCGCTCGTACCCGTAATTCGTTTGTTGTAATTTCATTTGTTCGACTTCACTCGGCGGTTTTGCTTTTTCGTTTCACCCACGTTTCAGGGAGTTAATGACGCGTTAACGAGAAATGCATAGCCGCTTCCTTTCTCATTTTTGACGATAACTTTTACGATGTGATTTAATAGTTATTTTCTTTTCTACGGGTTTATCTACTTTTCTCCCTTTGACTTCACGGTAAATTAAACCGATGCGAATACGAAATTATAATATAACTTTTCAAAGAATTTTATTCGTAGTTACTTAATCTCTATTTCTTACTACTGCGTAGAAAAATATCTCCGATAATATCGACGAATTCGTTGCTTTTAAATCTTTTTTCAAAAAGATTTTTCAAAAAAAAAAAAAAAAACAGCAGCACGCTTATCTTTCCCATCTAAAAACTTTAATGGTTTTTTCTTTTTTTTTTTTCTTTTTTTTTTTTGTTTAAATTCTTTTCACACAAGGAAAATCTTTTCTTACTTTCTTTTTTTTCTACCTTTCAATATTTATCGAACAAAATGAAAGCAATACAGTTTAATTTAATTAAGAAATATTTATATCAATTGTAATCATAGAAAATATTTATAAAGCGTTAAAGAAAATGTCGATGGTTTTTCTTTTTTTTTTTTGATGGTATTCCATAGTATGATCGAATATCGTACATCTAAGCCTAGATAGAAGTCCCAGACCGGTCATTCGGAAGTAACTTAAGATTGTAACTCCATCTCCAATCCATGCCATCTTCTTTTTCTTCCCTTTTCCCCTTTTACGCGAAGGTGGAAAAGTAAAGCTGGATTCGAAGTTTCTAGTCGAAGAACCGGATATGGTGGGAACTGCTGGCCCTCTTTCTCTCTCTCTCTCTCTCTCTCTTTCTTCCGTTCCTTTTTCTTTCTTTCTTTCTTTCTTTCTTTCTTTCTTTCTTTTTTTCTATATCGTCTTCAACGATAGTCTCCTTCGTGCGGCCATCTATGCCTCCATCTTTCTCTTCGTTTCTTCTATCTTTTCTTTTTAGGTTTGATACTTTTAGATCTTTCTTTCGATCTAATCTTCCGTCGCGACTTTCTAACCTTCTTTTAGAGTAGGAAAAAACCTTATCCACGTCAAGGTGATTCTTCCTTTTAACGCTTTACCTCTCTATTGGGAATATTTCCTCGATACATATGTATCCATGTATCTACGTATCTATATATGTATGTATGTATATATGTATGTATGTATATATGTATGTATGTATGTATGTATGTATGTATTAAAAGAATTTCGATGGAAAAAGATTCTCAAGTAAGAAACAAAACGATATACTAGCCAGTATCCAGCTGGAATACTTCTTTTTCAAAAAAGATTCTCCTCTTTGCTCGATATTTTTACCTTGGGAAGCTCAGGAAATCGAGGTTGTTAAAGCACAGGTTGTAACAGGGCGATTAAGAGAAAGAGAGAGAGAGAGAGAGAGAGAGAGAGAGGGAAAAGGAAGAGTAACAAAAACGATGGTAAGCGTATTTCGCGTTACGAACCGGCAGAAGGGTTCTATCGTTCTAGCAAGCAGCTTGGGTGCTCTTGTCAGAGGTAATTGAACAGAGGTCTTTTAGTAGCAGAGCCAGTCCATTCAATATCAACGACAGCAGGTAATGGCAAAGTCACTAGGTTTCACAAAGCTTAATAATACGAGAAAACGTTCGCCACTGTTATATCCCGTAAATTATCTCAGCCAGGTGGTTTTACGTTCGTCACCTTCGAAAATCGTCCTCTTCTTCCGTTAACGGAAAACGTTCTCTAACAAAGGATATCGAACGTCTAATGGCTAACAAGCAAGAAAGAGCAAGAGAGACGAATAAAGAAAAGGAAAAGTAAAAAACTCGATAGAGAGAATGGAAGTGACAGTTAAAAAGAATAAGAAAGAGTGAGAGAGAGAGAGAGAGAGACAAGGTAGCCTTACTCTACCAATTTCACAAGGCGAGACCCTTTATTAATCCCTACGACATGTTTTTTAAATCCTCTGCAAAGTTAATTTACCGGTACCTTTAATGTCGATAACGTAGCTACTTTTCAACGCACCCTTCCTTTTTCATTTCTTTTCTCTTTTATTTCTCTTATCCTTTGTGAAGAGAATAGACTGAGAGGTTTCGACTAAAATGAGAGATATAATACTCTTTATAAAAAATGTAAAATATATATATATATATATATAATATATATAGATACAAAAATCCTGCATAACATCATAGAAGACCAAAGAAAACATTCTATACTTTTTAATGTCATCTAAGATGAGATACCACTCGTGTTTCCCTTATTAATTAAAGCCCCACGATGCTCAGTCATAATTAATTACAGCATGTACTGTCTAGTTCCTTGTATCTCGGTAATTAGACCGCGCATCTCACGAGTGGACCTAGTCGAGCAAGAAGGAAGGTGACGTTCTTGAGTATAGCAAGCTCTATAAAAACTGACTGTACTAACAGATAAATAAACTTCCTTCTGTCAGCTTGCCATCTATCCTTGACTCTTTCTTTTTCTTTTTTTTTTTTCTTTCTCTTTTTCTTTTTCTTTTCTTTTCCTTCTTTATTTTTCTCATTTTCTTTGGCCAATCGAGTGTTTCAAATCGAAATTATTTCATTCAAGTACTTTTCGACTAACCTCGGTCAACGGAAAAGAAGTTCCTAGCTCGACGCGAAAAATTGGCTTATTTAAATCAAGGACTTTTGAAAAAGACGAAAAATAAAAAAAAAAAAGAAGGAGAGAGAGGGAGATCGATGGTAGAGAATGTGGCTAATGAGTTCCATTTTCTGGAAGGTACTTTCATTCGCATTTAAGGCGGAGAATTTTTCGAGTTCGCATCACCGCATCACGATTCTCTCTCTCTCTCTCTCTCTCTCTTGCCCTATCTATCTCTCTCTCTCTCTCTCTCTCTTTCTCTCTCTCTCTCTCTCTCTCTTTCTCTCTCTCTCTCTCTCTTACGTTCTCTCTAAATTACTCCCCTTCATTTGTGACGGTTCGTGTAATAATGCTCCTGACGAAGTAGAATAGAAATAGACTGCAGTCCTAATTCGTAAGATTGCACTCGCGCGTGTGCAAAAGAGAGTTAGAAGAAAGGAAGAGAAAGAAAAAGAAAAAGAGAAAGAGAGAGAGAGAGAGAGAGAGAGAGAAAGAGTCGGGTTTACTTCTTCTCTTCGAAAAATGTCTTCTTCGAAAGACGAGAGAGTTCGTCTACATGAACGTTCTGCTCGAACTATCACGAGCGAGATAAAGATTTTTCGGCGAAAACTTTGAACCTTACCTTTTCTATCCCATTTCTCCGTGTCAATGTAAGAAAATGTTATTCCCTTCTTTATTTTTTGTTCCCCTTTTTTTTGTTTTTCTTCCATGGCTTTTATGAAATCGTTTGACGTAAATATCGATATAAAATGAGAATAAAAATCAATTGCAATTTTGCAAACGCCTGAACCACATGGAAAACAATTTTCCATTCTCCCCGAGCCCGATTTCTTTTTTCTTTTTTTCTTTCCCGTAAGCCTTGACAATTTAAATCGAATATACTTAGCATCGTGCCGAACACCCTTATCTCATCGTGGTAATACGAATATAAAGAGCCCATTTCCACCCTAATTCCTCCGACGTATCGATAAAGGACACTAAGTGCCGTCCCCGATTGTGAAGCACACCACCGTAAATAGCTTGGAGAATATTTAATTTCGCCACTGGATGCTCGGCTGACGCCTTTTTCCATGGAAAAAGCTCTTTCCTTTCGCTTAAAAAAAAAAAGGGACCAACCAGGTACTCCACGTCTCCCCTCCTCCCTACTCTTAAATTGTAAATATATCGAGTGAAAAACTTATCGAATTTTTATCTCGGCACAAAATGAAACATGTATGTCAAACGTCGAATTCTCATTATCGTTTATAATAAATAACGAAAAAATAATATACTTCATAAATATATATATACATATATATATACCATATATATATATATATATATATATATATATATATATATATATACCATAAGTTTTAATATCATTGAAATTTAAATGTATTAAATTATCCTATTCCATCTACAGTAGTATGTTATTTAACTTTTATTAAAAATAATTCCCTGTCTATAACCCAAGGGATAAAGATATTACTAGAGAGACAACTATTATGACTATTTCGAAGTGAGGGAAAGTGAGAGGGAAAGAAAGAAGAGAGAGAGAGAGAGAGAGAGAGAAAGAGAGAATGAATACACGTAGGGAATATTTCGTGTGGAAATATTTTTACATACTGCCTGAAAAATGAAACCTGCTAAAATATTCGAGCATGGTGAGCTCGACAAAATAAATCCTCCGAAAAGAGCCAGCAGGCTATAAAAGGTTTCGACGATCACGAGGCTGCTCTAGTAGTAACCACGTGATATTTTCAGAATTCTTTCTTTCTCTTTCTTTCTCACGGAAAATTCTTCACGCTTTAACCGTTGATATACAAAGTATCACGAACCCCTCTGACTTAGTTCCTTATTCATCTGCGATCTTGCATTTCGCTATATTTATGTGAACATATGTGCATAGAAACGCGACTGATTAGAATAAGAAATATGAGATATTCTAAATATCAATGTCTCTCTCTCTCTCTCTCTCTCTCTCTTTCTCTCTGTCTGTAACTTTCTCTCTTAGTTATTCCTTTCCTCATTATCATGTGATTTATTACGATAAATTTAAATGCAAATATTTCACCTTTCTTCACATAATATGTAATCGTATATACTATATATTACGTCAATTCGATAATAAATGACATGCACGATAAGAGTGTATACCTCTCATGTATTATCGGTAGGAAATCGAAAATATCATCTCTCGAATTCGTATGCGATATCTTCCACTCACGCGCGTTCACGCTCAATATATATTTGATATTGGCCATAAACGAGCAGTGGCATTGCTGAGCTTCGGGGTTTGCTAAACCGTAGGGATGATCTCTCTCGACCATGAGAAACGAAGAAGGGTGACCATCCAGGGATGGACATGATGGATTATCACGACCCATATAAATCATTCCGAGACCATCTCACATTCGGTCCACTTCTGCCTGGTCCTTCAAGCCTCTCGTGTCCTTCCAGTTATGTCGCTTTTTATTGATAGATGCCAAATGAGGAAAGCCTTTGACTATAACTCCTTCTTTTCTCTGTTTTTATCTTTTCTCTCTCTCTCTCTCTCTCTCTCTCTCTCTCTCTTTTTATCATACGTTTTATGAAACATATCAATGTTAAAGTACATAACATGTACATAGACACGCAGCTTCGAAATTCATTTTTGATGATTTGCAATCAATAGAATCAGTTCGAGGATTCCTTTGTTTCTTGATAAAAGCAGCTTATAAAGAGCAATGGGAGTATTGTTTGTTCACATAGCGACGATTCTTTCATTATGTAGAAAAATGATGGAAAATTCATTGGAATGTGGAGAGTATATATATTTCATTGGAAATATTTTCGCTCCGATCGACTGGCAACATTCGACAGTTCGTTTTGCACGACTTGTCAAAATTCATTCGAGAGGAGGAAAGCAATTTCGCTTGATAGTTAAAAAAAAGAAAGAATGAAAAAAAAAAAAAGAAACAGAAAAAAGATTAAAAAAAAAGATTGCAAAAAAAAAAAAAGAAATAAAGCAAAATCGTAAAAAGGAAAAATAAGGATGAAAGGGGTGGGGGAGAGGGCGAAAAATGAAAAAGGATAGATTCAACGAACGATTATAAAATAGGTCGCTTATCGGCAATCACACAAGCGAAGCTGTCTAGAACTTGTAAAGTGACATATACATTTTGTATACGTTCTCGTCGATATGAACGCAGCTTCGCAGTCCTTTTTGACTGCCGATAGAAGAACGATAGAAAGAGTGAGAGGGAAAAAAAAATATAAAACAAACAATACACGAAGTACACATATTTGGTAACTCGATAATTCGAAAAACTCGATTCTAGAAATAAATCGGACGACATACGAAACGTAAATGTTTTACCGTTCATTTGTTGTAGTTGTCGTTATTGCTTTTTTTTCTTCTGTTTTTTTTTCTCGTTCTCTCTCACTCTCTCTCTCTCTCTCTCTCTCTCTCTTTTGGTTGCTTTTTCGGCTAAACGCAGAAAAATAATAGGTATAATTCGTTGAAACATTGACGTGGACAAAGCATATTGTCCTGTAAAAAACATGAAGACAAATAAATATGTTCCACGATGGCTCTCGGCGATTACAAAACTGGCGTGATAACTTCACGCGAGAACAGGTACTACTCTATGGTAACTATATTAAAATATAAAGAGTCGTATAACTTTCAGCGAGAGGTCACGCGTTGATTCTGGCCGTAATTCAAAAGCTCGCGATGTATAACAATCAAAAAGTTTCGTGGCAGCGTGTAACCATTTGTTTCGAGTTCCATCAATAGAGGATTTACAGTATTGTCATGCGTGTAGATACCTACGGGGACAGTCGAATATAGAAACTACGATAAAAATCGCTGTTTCAAGCTCTCTGTGCTTGCCAAGATTATTTTTTTCTCTATATTTCTCCTAAAATTCCGTCGACAGTTTATAGTTTTAAAACCTTCATCGGCCCTTTTTCCTCGACATGTTATTGTTGTTCTTGTTGTTGTTGTTGTTGTCGTCGTCGTCGTCGTCGTCGTCGTTGTCGTTGTCGTTGTCGTTGTCGTTGTCGTCGTTGTCGTTGTCGTTGTCGTTGTCGTTGTCATTGTCGTTGCCGTTGTCGTTGTCGTTGCCGTTGTCGTTGTCGTCAACCTCGTATATTCTAGATCAAAATGAAGCTTCATCCGCATTTGGTAAAAACGCTTTACGTAATAAATATACGCCGTGAGAATATGTCAAATTTTTACGTTACAGCTCGTAAAATACAGATACAGTTTGTTATCTCTTTTGTATTTTTTCATATTTCTTTTGACATATACACGGTCCTTTTAATCCTTTGTGGTCTGACATTTTTGACAGATAGATATCCATACCTAGATTTTATTCTATTAAAAATATTACGTTCCCTTCTGTAATATAAATTATATATCATATCAAATAACTATCGTTCGATAATATATAAAAATTTACAATGAATTATTCCTTCTCACCGTGCTACATTATCCTTTATTTATTTAATTCGATCTAATCATTATTATTATAGAAGGATGAATTTTTCACCGACCTTTACCGCAATAAAATTCATTTCTTTTTATTTTCTTTCTCTCGTCGTAGAGACAGGAACGTACATACGTATATCCCAACGCTGTAGACGGCATAGGAAATATT
>NC_140818.1:7125000-7145000 GCF_050613455.1 Vespa mandarinia | reverse complement strand
GCAAAAGGAAAGAAAAAATATCTACAAAAGAATTCATCATAAAAATATTCACGGTCTATAGATAAGTTAACTTCGATATCTTATATTTTAGAAAGGAAAAAGGAAAAAGTAAAAGAAAGAATCCAAGAATATGCAAGAACCGATTTCTCACAGTGATGAAATATAACCATCGTATTTCGAAGCAGACCAGCAGAAAAGACTATTATAAAGTTCGATAACTCCGACGGCATTCTTGTCGTCTACTGTCTACGAAGATCGGAACCTACTTACCTACCTATCTGGTCCATTTCCTCGAAAGAAATCTTCCTCTCGTGAGAACTCCCCATTGAGAAAGAAAAACTCGGCTATTATCTCATTGTAAAAGGGAATAACGAGTAGCGTACAACTATTATTATTTAGTCAGATCGAATGGATCTTATTCTTCGTTGGAACTGAAGTGAGACTTACCTATTTTTTTTTCCATCTCTCTAGTTGCTAGTCTAGACTTAGTTAACTCTGTTTCTAAGGTATTTTCTATGATTCTATCGCGTTTATCCAAATAGAATAATATAACTGAACACAAATACCTATATCTATCTCTCTCTCTCTCTCTCTCTCTCTCTCTCTCTCTCTCTCTCTCTCTCTCTCTCTCTTTCTCTTATCTCCCTTCGCTCACAATTTTCCAGCAAAACGGTAGCAAGCGAATCGTAAATCCTTACGTTTGTCTGCACCAGGCGAGAGACAACGCTCTGCATAATTCTTCAAAGTAAACACGGCGCTCCGCTTAGCAACGTCGATGCATTTGCATACTTGTAAACTCTCTGGCGCACCTCCGACAAACGATAACGTCCTTAGACGCTGATGTGGTAAACGCGCAACGTATGTACTTACGTACGTACGGTACGTACGTACCTCGTTGCGAGTACCGAAAAGCGAACCATTCACACAGAGTGCCACCGTGATAATGGCGCCAACGTAATTGGTCCAACGACGAAAACGAGGAAAATCAACGATGGTCCTTGATCACGGAAGAAAGAGAGAGGGAGAGAGAGAGAGAGAGAGAGAAGTCCTATCCCCTTCTCTACGAAAATCTCCTCGTGGAAATTCCACGTTCCATAAGAGCCGCAAATTCGACCGAACTTAGACGCTTTTCTACCCCTCCCACCCTTTCCATTCCTTCTCCTTCTCTATCCAGCCATCTTTGTAATTTCACGCTCGCTCGAACATAGTGATTTCATTGAATTATTTAACGCGCGATTCACGAGGATAGTCCGTGCAGCAAACTACGGCGACTTTTCGTCATCACATCCCCATCCTCTTACTTCCACCTTCCTCTTCGTCCTTATTCACCGACTTCTCCTTATACGCGCCCAATCATATGCGCAAACATGCTCGATCCACACGGATTCCCACTGCACGTACGCTGAACGCAAACGCATAGCGACATATGTATGTCTTATGTACTCGACTTTCTCAACGAACTACCAAATCCTCTTCCCTTTCCACTCCCCCACTCTCTCTCTCTCTCTCTCTCTCTTTCTCTCTTTACTTATCTATCTATCTTTCTGTCTGTCTCTCTTTCTTTTTCTTTTTCTTACCTTAAATATTCTTACCTCTTGTTCGTCATCCTTTCCATCGTTCTTTTTCTTTCTCTCTCTTTATTTTCTTCTTCTTCTTCTTCTTCTTCTTCTTCTTCTTCTTCTTCTTTCTCTATTAGTTTTTCTTTTGCTTCTTTGTTCGTCACCTCTCTCTTTTCATAGGATCTAGCAGTGAAAACTTCTGCATCAACGGGTCGTTGGCTCTTTCCTCGAGAAACCACCTTCCCTCGTCTATCGGATCCCAAGCATTTCTCCGTATTTGAGAGAAAAAGTGAAAGAAAGAGAGAAAGAGATAAAAAAGAAAGAGAGAGAGATAGATAGATAGATAGATAGATAGATAGATAGATAGATAGAGAGAAAGAGAGAGAGAGAGAGAGAGAGAGAGAGAGAGTGAGAGAAAGATGGGACATGGAAAAGTTCCGAGTCTTTCGATGATAATAAAAGAAACTCGTTCTTATTCGTACCATCCCATTCGAATCTCTCGGCTGAAATATCCCTTGGCCATTATTGTGCATGAGACTCGATGTCCTCATTTCCAGGATAATTCCTACTCTCTAAGTAGCAATGATGATATTTATGCTTACCGTTATCGCTTACACTCTTTCCTTTTTACCTCTTCCTCTTCGTCCGCCATCTTTTCTCTTTCATTTCTTTCAATTTGGCTTTCTTCGTACGAAAGAAGAAGAAAAGGAAGGAAAAATTAAAAAAAGAAAAAAAAAAAGAAGGAAAGAAAAAATAATTCCTTCTCTCTTATATAATATATTGCTCTTCATCTTCGAGGATACGATATTACCCAAGCTCAGGATTATCCAGGCAGTGTCATTGCAATCTCATAGCCCATGAGCTCTTTCTCTGAGAGTTTCCGCTTCCTTCCGCGATGTGGCTTTCAACGGCAGCTGCTAACGATACCATTATATCGGGAATAGGATAGAGTAAGAGTAACAGTAAGAGAAAGAGAGAGAGAGAGAGAGAGAGAGAGAGAGAGAAAGCGAGAAAGGGAGAAAGAGAGAAAGAGAGAGAGAGAGAGAGAGAGAGCTTTAGTACTTATTAGTACGCAAAGTTGTCACCGGATTTCCACCCTTCGCGGTTGCGCTTTTTGTAGTCAGAATAGCGCAGACGCGTTAGCGTTCCGACTAAACATTGTGGAAGACATCGGTAACGATGTAACGAGGCATGCGAGCAGTTGACAGAAAATCGTTACTGAGTCGAGCACTCGAAAGAAAAATACCGTTGAGATAGAAAGAGAAAGATAGAGAGAGAGAGAGAGAGAGAGAGAGAGAGAGAGAGAGAGAGAGAGAGAGAACGGAGTTTAAACGAGGCTCGCGAACAGGGCTAGAAAAGACAAAGGCAACGAGAGTGAAAGAAATAGAGAGAGAAAGAGAGAGAGAGTGTGTGTGTGAGAGAGAGAGAGAGAGAGAGAGAGAGAGAGAGAGCTTGACGGAAATGGAACAAGGACAGAGAGAGAGAGAAATAGAGGTAAAAGGGAAGAGAGAATTCGAGAGAAAATAGGTCGCTTCGAGAACATATACCCATAGGAAAAGGACCTATCGACGTGCATTCCTCTCGTTATCGATTGTCAAGCATTCTCTACTTGCCTAAATCCTCTGTTTCGTGTACAGGTGACACTGGAAACGTGAACTCGTTGATGGATTCCAAACGAAAACGCACTCTCCAACGGTACCAACATGACGTCGGATTTCTCTAGTAGCGTAATTGATTGTTATTCCGCGGGTCCGCGTTCATGGAAAGTTGCCAAGTAAATTTCGTTTGAGAGCGCCGTCTCGAGAAACTCAACCAGTGGTCGTCGCTACCAAAGTCGTCGTACTCCGAAGCACTTCAGCCTTCTGTCTTCTTCTTCTTCTTCTTCTTCTACTACTACTACTACTACTTTTTCTATTTCTTTCTTCCTTTCTCTCTCTCTCACTTTCTCTCTCTCTCTCTCTCTCTCTCTCTCTCTCTCTCTCTCTCTGTCTATCTCCGTCTCTCTAGATTTATCTCTCTTTCTCTTTTCCTCTTTCTCTTTCTTAGGTCGTCTTCTACCAGCACGATTACCACACTCCACATTGCGAGACTATTCGGACAACTTCATCGAGATGCAGAATCGGTAGAAATTGTTTGAAAGTTATCACAATGTTCCTCAGTCCTCTCTGAGTTTCCTACATTCCTACAACGAGAACTGACAATTTGCTGTCTTCCAAGTCGAGCAGCGTGTCACTAGACTTTCACTTTGCCAACCCACAGCTTCCATGAGATTGCAGCTTTCTTTCTCTCTCTCTCTCTCTCTCTCTCTCTGTCTCTCTTCCTCTGTTTATCGATCCTCATTTATCGATTACAACAAATCAAACATAAAGGATCGTATAAGTTTTCCATGAGATCACAATGATAATGATATTAATTTGATTACTTTAACGAATACCAGGCATTGTTGTTAATACGTATCCTTTGTAAGTATTTTTCTACAAATTATAGATAATAAATAGAACGATATCCATGCTATTATCGCCATTGGAATTAGTTCTTTGGCAATGGTAGTTTCCTATTAAACACTCAGCACCAACACCAATAGACTTCCGGTTAAAAGCTACAACTTCGAATCTTTGTAAAAGTTAGAAAGTAGAACACTTAAAGTAATTGATTCAATTCCGATAATAATGCACTGCGATTTTATCATGGTGGTTTACCGAATCCCCTAAGGAAGTCTTTTATCTACGCGTAAAAAGCAATTCCAATTGTATATCTCGTATCGAACCCTATCTCCAGATGGCAATAAATCCAAAGAAGAGACATTTGTTCCTACATACGCGACAAAGAAACACGTTCGTAGGAAAAAGTCGAACAATCTTCGTACACATTAGAAAAAACCTTTGTAAGAATATAAAATTGTAGTCACGTTTTTCTACATGCATATATATATATATATATATATATATATATATATATAGACATAGGTAGTTATACTATGTGAACTATAATACGCTTCCATCGAATTTACATTCAACCGTTTTAAATCAATTTATTAACTCACTTCTCGCCATAATATAACGAATGGTATTTTTTCTTTTTTGTTATTGACCATTGTTCCCATTATAAAAAATTAAATAATAATAAAAAAAAAAAAGAAACATATAATATCTCGCACGACGTCTCACGAACGTTCTCAAGCATTTATCGTTAAACCGGAAAAATTTACTTTCATTTCGGCCTACGAGAAATATCGTTTTCCTTTTACCATTCCCCTTTGTTTGAAAGTCTCACATTAGCCTAGTTTATCGTGAGGGCCTCTGGCAACGTAACAAGACTTACGTGTTATCGCACGAACGAAATTGAATTACCGTCTTAAGCCGAGTCTCCATTAGGGTATGCTTACCTGTAACAGAAAAAAAAAAGAAAAAAGAAATAAATTTTATGATATATAAACACAAGGCCTCGCCAATTTTACGAGTACGTTAAAATTGTCATAAAAGGAAAGTCAAACTCTTTTTTTATTTTTTCAATTTCTAACGTCCTGCCAATTTTTTTCTTTTTTTTTTTTTTTTCTTTTTCTCTTTTCTTTTTAACATACGTACGTACTTATATACAAAGAGAATCAATAATAACGTTTATTGTTTAAAGAGTGTCTCTTTTATATACTTGTTATACGTAAAACGATATCTACTCATCCCGGTTTATGCTTATCGATATTACGTAAGTTAAACTCACGATTTTTACATAAAAACTGTGTGCCTCTTTAATGAAGCGCTTACCGAATTACATCGTTTACGATGTTTCGTGTTACGTTCAGGAGAACACTCCAACCTACTATTCTCCACTTTTAATTCCGAGAGCGAAAAACGTTGTAACGTTAAGGTACGACGAGAGCGAAGTCAAATTAGATGCGCGTTTTCAGCTTTCCTGTAGTTTCATTTGAATATACCAGAAAAATGTATCCCTTCGTTTACTTTCTATCTTTTTTATTTTGGAGTTAATTTTTTGTTTTCTTTCTCTTTTTTACCTTACCTTTCTTCCCTTCCTCTTGTTGTTTTATTTTTCTCTTTCCTATTCTTTCTTCTTCTTTTTTTCTTTCTTTTTTTTTTCTTTTTTTTTTTTTTTTCTTCTTTTACTACGTACGGTTATTTCGAGACTAGAGAAAATACCGGCTCCACAAATTTCCCGTTACAAGCGCCCGTATGGCGCATAATTTTTTCGCTTAAAATTTAAACGCGATCCGTTCGGTGGTTTCCTCTGTGAATTTAGGCCACGTATACGCGCTTAATGCACATTCTGGTATATATTCTATAATGTGCTTGCCTGGCAATGAATTATGACTATGCCTACAGATTGTCTAACGATCGTTTATAATACTTATTGTTTTATTATTTTATTCTAAAGATTTAAATTTTATTTATATATTTTTACGCATCAAATTATATTATAAATATACGTATATAAATGTTATTATGTGTACAGATTAATTTATAAAAAAATCTTTATAAATACAAAGAGTTTTCTTTCTTTTTTTTTTTTTTTTTGTTTCGAATAAAAAAAGAAGACAGTTGTTAGGTCAAATGTTAAACGTTTAAAATAGTTCATATCGAAGTCGATGTTTATTCTTATGTATAATATATTTTATATGAATTGTACACGCATTATCCAAGTATGTTTTACCTGTAATACTAAAATAACCACGTGTACAGAGCCTATCGTCGTTAAACTTACGTAACGTTCCACTCGATATCGAAAAGCAAACTTTCTACTTTCTTATAGAAAGGATCGAAAAGCAACGTAAAACGATATCTCCATTTGGTTCGGTAGTACTTTTACGAGTTTCCTAAGAAGTAACGACGAACAAGGAAGAAAATGCATCGATAATGTGAGCAAGCGAGTTGACAAATTATCATGCTTCTCCAATTTCATAGAAAACAGGTGATACTTCCATAAATATATTATGATCGTTTACATTCACGAAAATATTAATTCAATTTTCAATACTCGAATTCTCTAAAAGAAAAGACGATCTTGTTATTTTAAGGTCATTTCTATCGTCATGAGAATTTGTGATAAATAATTAAAACGAAACGCCATATCATAAAGCAGCAGTTAATAAAATTTCTATATATATATATATACGAACAAGTAAATCTATTATTGTTTCAATAACGCACCTCATTACACTTGGCAAATGACGAATCGTTAACGAAAATTCGAATTTCATTAGAGAAAATATCAATAATTTGAAAAAAAAGAAAAAAGAAAAAGAAAAATAAAGAGAAGTAAAAAAAATAAAAGAAAAAAGAAGAAACAAAAAATATTTTATTTTTATTATCTGACATTAATTGGCGGGTCGGCGAACGGCAAGAGGATGGCGAGGAAGGACGAATAGAAAATATATAATCGAAGTACTAATTAACGTCGATACTACGATGAAAAATTTTCCATTGAAACTTTCCGAAGCTCGATATAATGACAAAAGGTTTTAATTAATAGATATATCACATCAATTAACTATTTAAATTATTCGAGGATATCTTTATTTGATGGCCGTACAAATTGGACTATTAAATTCGATAGGATCTCCTATGAGGGAAAAAAAAAAAAATTTAAATCGCACGAATATCGTACAGCTCGAAAATTCGTGGAAAGAGAGTGAAAAGCGATCGCGATGCCGGGCAATCGGTTAAACGTATAATCAAAAGCACGCGAGGAAACGCCATTAACAGAGCCGTCGAATAAATCGTCGGTCCTGGTAGGCGAGCGACACGGTGCTGCTTTCCCTACGGTACTGCCCTAGCGGAGAATGCAATTGCGGCACTTTGCTCCGCACGCATGCATTTCAATAAATAACGAGACAGGAGGTCCCGCCGCTTCGTTATCAAACGAGGCGGCTTAACTGTCGGGAAGCGACTGCTTGTTGTCAACTTGGACTAACGCGTGAGTGGTGCGACCACAAACATCGAGCTCCTCGCCGAGAGAGAACTAGAATGAGACGAAGCAAAAGCGAGAGTAGCGAGATAAACAGAGAGATAGAGAGATAGAGATAGATAGAGAGAGAGAGAGAGAGAGAGAGAGATAGAAATAGAGACAATATACGTTTATATTCATCCTTCTAAGCGACCTTCTGACTGGACCAACTGAGCACCGTTTCGCATCGTAAGTTTGCGCGCGTGCTCACTAGATATTACTAGCTCTCCCCTTTATCTGGCTCTCTGCATAATTGCAACGTCGAATCTCTCAGTGTTCAGAACCGAACCTTTAAACCGTAAAGCTTACCTCTTGTCCTCCCGCTGCGAACAACTTGCTACGATTCTCTGAAACTACGACGAAGACAGGAATCTTGTAGTAAGATGAGAGAAGGACGTACTAAATTAGTTCTTCGTGTTACTAAGTTCGTAACGGCAATATATTGCTTTATGTTACTTAATCGATAGATTAGAAACCTTTGGTAATATTCAATATTCGTATAATTTGACTTTTGTAACGTAAAAAGAATTTATAATTGCATATTCGTCTCCTTTAAGTGTAACTTCTTTTTTTTTAATTTTTAATTTTTTTTTTTTTTCCCCCAGTTACTACGTTCCTTTTTCTTTCTCCTTTTATTCGTCTCTCATTCTTCAATCTTTTTCGATTCTTTTCTTTTCTCTAATTTTTCTTTTTTTTTTTTCTTCCTTTCCTTCCTCTTTGTATTAGCCAAGCCAGTTCTTCCTCTTAAGGGAGCAACCTTACTCAGTAAGAAAACTTTCTTTCGAATTCGTAATACGTGTCCAAGTTTGATAAGGAATTTACATTTGTAAAAAATCAGTTTCGAAATTGAATTCCCAATGGTCCGATGGCGAGCGGCGTGAAAATAAAGGAGTATTCGACGAAGTGTGATAGAAAAAAAAAAAAAAAAACAAAAAAAAAAAAAGAAAAACAAAAATGAAAGGAGATAAAAACACGGCGCAACTCTTTATTTATAACGAAGAAATTATATTATAATGCGTGAAGATCTATGTATATTAAAATTAAGAAAAACTTTATAGACATTACGTGCAATAATAACAACAATAATAATAATAATAATAATAATAATAATAATAATAATAATAATAATAATAATAATAATAATAATAATAATAATAAAAATAATCTTAATATGTGTTTGAATCGACGAATATAGAACACCCTGTATATTATATGCGTTCAGGAGGATTTGCATTGTAAAATTTAACGGCGTTACCTGTTAAAACGTTAGCGATAACGTGCGACCGTATTACCATGAACGAGTTCGAGATCGGTTCTGCGAGTTATCTGCAAAACTTAGGGGTGTTTCTTAAGTAGCGCGTTGCAATCAAGAACTCTCAAAGTTTCGTCGACTCCGGTATTAGGTATGGTATCACTCGTGAGAGAAGCCAAGGAGCAAGATGCGCGGTTTTCGAACAAATGCATTTGGTTATGCAAGACGGAGATGTCTGTCGTCCTAAAGTCATCCTTTTTCTCCTAACGTTTTTCTTTCCTCTTCGCAGCTTTCTCATTCTAAAAATCTCTTTTAATCTTCCGAATGGTTTTTCCTTCGGACAGTTTAATATTTCATAAAAATTCACGCTGAGGGAACTCGACGATATTTTTTTCTCTCTCTCTTTTTTTTTTTCTTTTTTTTTTTTTTTTTTTTTTTTCCTGAAAACTCATCAATTTATCAAATTTGATATCGAGTAACAATGAGTTTCGTTTTGCCGCTATCCTGTTACATGTATCCTTTTACATACATATTCATATGCATTTTTCATATTGTATTTTCTCAAGGTAAAATGTTCTCATAGGTAAAATGTTCAAATTCATGAGATCTATTAATTAATATCTAACGTTGTTACAGACAAAAATATCGAATATCACGATAGATATTGATATTAAGATTGTTACGATTGTCTGAAAAATTATTGAATTCTTGATAAATATTTTCAAAGTAGATCTCGATCGATATTCAATTATGAACAATGTCACTCTTATTCAATCGTAAACGTATATGAGAGAGTGCGTGTGAAGAAAAACTTATAGTAACGGGAACACCACGTGCGTGGGTGGTCAGATCAAAAGTATTGGTTTCGTTTCTCATTAAGGAATTTTAGAAAGGCAAATTGCACGAAACAACGACGAAGTTGATACCACGAAATATCGGAAGATCATCGTGGTGATCCTTTTATCTGAAGTTTTCGTTCGTGTGCCGGGTGCGAGACGTATTATCGTCCATTTGACCGATCCCGTGCGAATATTTGCAGTAGGTGAATTCGAATCGACATTTCACCTGGCGCACGAAAACGTATGCTGAATTTCAATCGATATGGATGGGAAGGAGGGAGAGAGAAAGGGAGAGAGAGAGAGAGAGAGAGAGAGAGAGAGAGAGAGAGAGAGAAACTATAACGTAGCAAACGTGCTTTCGAGCTATCCTGCGGTCGAGCGAGAAGACAGAGACCCGTGGTGATTTACTCGATCGAGTGAGTTCACTCGACTGCTGGTGAAAGCTTCATGGAGGAAGATAAAGAGAGAGAGAGAGAGAGAAAGACAAAGAGAGAAAGAGAGAGAGAGCTTTGACAAACGACATAGACTTATTCCACAACGAATGTCACAAAACACACGATGCAATAAGCTCTAGATATGGTACCTTTCTCATTGTCCTCATCGTCACCCACCATTGATAATTTCCTTATCACCAAGAAGCGCACGCTTGTCAACCTTAATCAGTCCTCTCTCATCGTTCGTTTCCCTTCTAATTCTTATTGCGTATTCCTCCAGTCCTTTACGAGATACGAATTAAGATCATTTGTTAGGTACGTCATTTCATAAAGGATTTTCTTTCTTAATGTAATAACGAAGGGTAGGAAATACCATGAAAAGACCGTCAATTTAGTTGGAATGTGTGTCACTTCAATTTGATCTGCCACCTCGTAAACTACGAGCGGAAAATAGCTATCGGATCTCTCTCTTTCTCTCTCTCTCTCTCTCTCTCTTTTTCTCTTTCTATCATTGGCGACACATCCGGTCACGTAGCTGAGGGACCTGCGTTCGTCGATTAGATCTGCGAGAAGTGCATCGTTTCATTCCTTTTTTCTGTCCCATCGAGGAACTAAAGTGCCAAGGAAAAGAAGGACAAGGGAGGGATTCGATCCATGAACGTGTGAATTACCGACTCCTTTTCCTTCCCAACATCTACCACTCTCGTTCTTGGTTTATCCATCGAGATGTCCATTCGTTGAGCTCGAATGATCCATTCTCTTCTAACTGTTTTCCCAGCTTTTCCCCGAGCTTACTCGCCCAAGCAAAATCCTCTTACACTATCCCTTCCAAAAAGAGTTAGAGAGAAAAAAAGAGAGAGAGAGAGAGAGAAGAAGCGAGAGAGAGAGAGAGAGAGAGAGAGAAAGAAAAAAAAACAAGCAAATGAAAAATAATCGGAAAGATCTAACGATCGAGCTGATATCCATTTAAAATAATATCATTTAAAAATAACAATTATTTTGTAAAACTCAATACATATATCAGGTGTATAGTTTATTATTTGTCATTCAGATATCAATATTTCCTCACAAAATTCATTTGTGATTAAATATTGATATCTATCGCAGTAATGTTAAAAAACGTTTATTTTATTTTTTTTTTTTTTCGAGAACATTCAATCGAAATTTTATCATCTAAAGCTCGATATAAACGTTTCTTTTCGAGATAGATACACATTCTCTCTCTCTCTCTCTCTCTCTCTCTCTCTCTCTTTCTCTCCCTCTCTCTCTCTGTCTCTATATGTCTATCTTTTTCTTGAATGTTCAAGACATTCTTCCAAAGGGTTTGGATGTTGACATGTTATTCGAGAGATATTTCATGGAGAATGACAATTAAGACGATCTTTTCTTTTTATGGAAATTTCTCTTTGTTGTTGCTCTCCTAAGGAGAAGGAGAAGCTTCAAGAAGGAAGTTAATTGCAACGAAACATCGGTAACTTCTCTTGACGTAATTCCTTGGACAATCTATTACCGAACGGAGTAGAAAGAGAGAGAAAGAGAGAGAGAGAGAGAGAGAGAGAGATAGAGAGAAGTAAAGAGAACTCGTCGATCGGCGTACAGGAAGAAGAGAGGGAGATAGATGCATGGCGTAGAAAGGAGACTAAGAAACGGATATTGGTAGAGGTCCTCGGCGAGTATTAATTGTTTCCGTCTTGCGTGGATGCCAGAGGACAGAGTAATGGAAAGACGACACGCGCACGATGGTTCACAAAGGATCGAACAGAGAGGGAACGAAGAGAGAGATATGTCTAGCCATTGCTCTAGCTATCTCTCTCTATTTGTCTCTCTCTCTCTCTCTCTCTCTGTATATATATATATATATATACAAAATAATATCCCTATAACAAGAATCATTTTTTTCTTTAAAGATACCGACGGGATAATGAAAAAGTATTCGGTAGGAAAACGAAACGTTGGCGAAATCGTTTCGCAGCTACTGTCATGGCTTTTCGTAATAATTCAAGCGAGTCTCGAGGAAAAAACGGCGAAGCTCGTAAAACGAACGAAAAGATGAACGGATGAACGGACAGACGGATGGATGCACGGAGAGGATAGAAAAGCAAAAAAAAAAAAAAATAATAAAGAAAACAAACAAACGAACAAAAAAGAAAAAAGAAGAAAGAAGAAAAAGAATGAAAAGGAAAAAAGGAAAGAAGAAAGGGGGAGACTGAGAAAAACATGGAACGGGAATATGGCATTCGGCTAGTCGTTACCACGCTGTTAGATAGAAAGAAAGAGATGCTACTAAATCCTTTTTAACACCGCTTACTCTGCCTGCCTGCGTCCATTTCTCTCCTTCTTCTCTCTTCCTCTCTCACTCTCTTTTTCATGGCATCTCTCTTTTTCTTCATTTATCTCTTGCCTTGTCTCTCGGACGATAGTGGAACAGGGATGATAATAGAAAGAACGAAATGAGGATGGTAGCCGCTGTTCAGGCGTTAGCGAGCCAACACGGAGAGAACGACTCTTAAATGAATATCCGTGGGCTTAGCCGAGGGTTCTGGGCAAGTGTATTTTAATTTGGTCAAAGCGGCTCTCGGTGCACGCAGTCCACGTTACGTTAATAAACTTCCAGTCCCATTCTCTTTTTCTTTCATGAACGCGTACGGTCCTGCGATCGTGTCTAAAAACTTTACCCTTTCCTCTCTTAGCATTATACATCTATCTATTTATATATCTATCCATCTGCCATTGTTTCATTTCCTTATTTAATATTGCACAAGGATTAATATGTAGTCTAAAAATGAAGTTCCAATGAAGTTTAACTATTATTTGAAATCTTACCACGTCGGCATATCCTAGCAACGATTTGTATGATTTTACCTAGGATTTGCATACGTATAAATTTAACGTATAAATTATATATATATATATATATATATATATATATATATATATATTATAATATACGTATTCAAAGTTAAAAAATATCCAACGACGAACGACGAATATGAAAGGAAGAATGTAATAAATGTGCCCGTTCCTGCAATTCCGTGCATTAATAAGCCCCGGTAATTTTAGTCAAGAGCAATTTTTTCGAAAAACTCGCGTGTATCGACCTAATGCAAAGAGTGACCTATATTCATCGTGTATATGAACTCTTGGCAAGTGGAATACGAGCGAGGAGTATTTGTACCCAACTGAATGAATATCTTCTCACTACTTATATATATATATATATATATATATATATATATATATATGCATATATATACATACATATGTACACATATCAGACGAACTCGCGAGATCTGTTAATAATTATGCCAACATCAGTAAATAAAATGCAACGGAGATGTATCTGAAATGGATAAGAGTACGTCATTAAAATTTTCAAAAAAAAAAAAAAAAAAAAAAAAAGAAAAATACTTCGATATTTCCTTCAGAACTTCTGAAAAATATTTCGGTTAAACTTGACAAACATTTCTTTAACAACATTTCGACTTTGATCCAAGAATATTCCCATCAACTTTATTACATGTATGTATGTATGTATGTATGTATGTATGTATGTATGTATACGATTCTAAAGTAATAATTTCTTTACGAGTCCTTTTTATAGAAAAAGATAAAGTTTGGTTCTTAAGTCGATCCAATGCATTTCTAAAGTTTATCAACGATATGTTTGTGTTCGGTGCATTTTATGTTAGGTTGTTGAGAGGAGTGACGCTGGTATACAATTTAGATGATCAAGGAAACATCATGAATTCGAAGAGTTAGAGAGAGAGAGAGAGAGAAAGAGAGAACAAGATAAATAAAAATAAACAGATACAGAAACAAAGATATATATATACATATATATATACATATATATATATATATATATATATATATATATATAAACAGAGACAGGCGCCGATAACGAAGCGTTCAAGATGCGATCTCAATGAAAGAGTTAAAAGAAACGTCGAGGAGACCAAACAAATTATTTCATAAGAACCGAGAAAGGCAGCGCCAACGCCGCAGTGAACAGTATCCCTACGGAAAAGTGTTTTCTTTGTGCTTCTGGAATTAATTAAATTCGCTCGAGGGAACGTAGAACAGGCAGTAGGGAACACTCGTTGGATGGAAGAAGAAGTGGCAGAAAGGAATAAAAAAAAAAAAAAAAGGAGAGGGAGTAAGTAAGAAAGAAAGAAAGAAAGAAAGAAAGAAAGAAAGAAAGAAAGAAAGGAGAAGAGAAGAAAAGAGAAGATTGAATAGGGAAAAGGACGAAAGAAATAGTCGAGTTGCTTTCTTTGTAATTTCTTCTATCGATGTAAAGTACCGTGAAGAAGTAAAAGAAGAAGAAGAAGAAGAAGAAGAATAAAAAGAGGATAGAAAAAGATGAAAATGAAGATGAAGATGAGGAAGAAATAGAATAAGGATAAAACGATAAAGGGGAGGATGAAAATGAAGAAAAAGAATAAAAAGATAAAGATGAAGATGAGAATGAAGTATAAAAGAAAAAAGAAAAGGAAGACGTGAATGAAGATGAAAAAGATAAAGAAGAAACGAATGTTAGAAGGCACGACGACGAGAACGTCGACATCGACTAAGAGTAAAAGTAGAACAAAACGTTTTGCAGTCGAAACGGCCGTTCCGTTCGAAGCATCCAAGTATGTCATTCGTAAAATGCGCTTGTTCCTGTAAATTTGTGCACGCGCGCGCGCGCGCGCTCGCTCGCTCGCGTGTGTATATATATATATATATGTGTGTGTGTGCGAGACGTATGGTGCTCACGTGTATTCATGTCTATCCATGTTGAATAAGAAGAGCCAGGCAAATTTTTGTTCCTCCGATCTATCCAGCGCATTTACCTTCGACGAGATTCTCTCTTTCTTTCTCTCCCTCTTTTTCTTTCTCTCTGCAACTCTCCCTCATCCTCTTTTCTATCTCTTTTACCATTTCATAGAGTAGTTCTCTTACTTTTTCGTCTTTTCTTCCTTTCGCTTTTCTTCATCCTCGATTCAAATAAGTATATACATTGGCCGATCTAGAACGCTTGATACCGCATACGTCCTCGTACTTCCTACCCTTAGGATATCAAACTTTATATTCACATAAGACTCTCAATTTTGTAATACACCTCCTTTCGTATTTTGTTCTTGTCGTAGTAGGAATCGAAATATAGAAAAGAAAATTGTACGATGATATAAATCAATCTGTTCCCAAATATCCTCTCTTTCATTTTAGTTATTGAAACGTATATTATATGTTCCCTTCTCATTCCTATATCGAATTCATTAATACGACAATGTAACTTTGGAATTTTATATCGTCGAAAAGAAAAAAAAAGGAAAAAGAAAGGAAACATTTTCGAAGTTCCCTTCTTGTAAATTTTTGAAAATTGAGTATATCGAGATTACGGAGTTTGCTTTAGTATCGAGTTCCGTGAAGAAACAAACTTAGGGAAAAAAAAAGAAGAAAAGAAAAAAAGAAGAGAGAGAGAGAAAGAGAAAGAGAAACAGGACGAATAGTCGAGAATGAAAGAGAGAGAGAGAGAGAGAGAGAGAGAGAGAGAGAGACAGAGATAAAACATGGTCGGGATTCCTTGAGTTTGCACGATGTTTAGTGGCATCGAATCGGGCCTAACTTGTCGGTCCAGTTGTTCCAAATGGAATCGCTTGTTCGGTCTTTGCCAGGACGTTGAATTTCATTCCTGATTTGAGATTCATGTCACGAGCTGAATGTCGAAGGAATCAGAACGGCAAAGAATGAAAGCAAGGCCGGATACGA
The DNA here is from genome assembly GCF_050613455.1 of Vespa mandarinia. Lineage (NCBI taxonomy): Eukaryota > Metazoa > Arthropoda > Insecta > Hymenoptera > Vespidae > Vespa > Vespa mandarinia. The sequence goes on along the minus strand of NC_140818.1, from coordinate 7,129,207 downwards.
TTGAGACAAAGGAAGGGACACGGTATGCCTTCGGTCCCTTTGCCAGTCCAAACCATCCAATTTCTTTCGCCTTCTCCTTCAGTCTCTTGATTTTTCCTTTCGCTCTCTTTCTTTCTTTCTTCTTGTTTTCTCCTTTTATTTCTTTTATCCCTTTATCTCGAAGATACGAAGAAGAAAGTGAAAAGCTTTTCTAAACATATACCATACCTCAAAACAGAACAAACTCATTTATTATTCGTTAAATTTCATTAAAAATCACAAAAATAATTTTCACAAGCGACATAATCATCTATCTACGTTTATACGTAAACGATAATACAGAAAGTCGATAAAAATATGGATATTTGAAAATTCGATCCTTTGTCAATATCGTCGTCATCGTCGTCATCATCGTCATCATCATCGTCGTCGTCGTCGTTGTCGTCGTCACTGTAGTCGTTCGAACAATAAGATGATTCGAAAAGAATTGGAATACCGATGAAGAAAGGCGTTGATCTCAATCGGTCTGTTCTATCTTTACAGAATTATTATAATTATTATTATTATTTGTAAAACGATAGAGAAATGAACGAGCCTGAGAGCGATTAAAATTGGTAGAATCAAACCAGGAAAGGCTGAATTTAACCGCCGCAAGGGATTTGTGTAATACTCACGCGGCATAGATCCGGACTAGTCGAGATTTGGCTAGACATTCGTTCGTTCGTTCGTTCGTTCGTTCGTTCACTCGCTTGGCCGTTCATTCGTACGTTTCTGGCGTCCATCCCTTTGCCCGTTTTACTCGTCCCACACTACACCCACCTCGACGTATCATTCTCTCTCTCTCTCTCTCTCTCTCTCTCTCTCTCTATCTCTATCTCTTTCTCTCTCGCTCATATTCCAACATAAACGACCGTACTACTCGGCTCGCTGCACGCCATTACCGTGTCCCAAGGGCCAAAACTTTGCGAAAAATGCTTGAATTTATGCCTTCCTCGTTCTCTCTCTCTCTCTCTCGCTCTCTCCTCCTCTCTTTCTCTTCTCTCTCTCTCTCTCTCTCCCCTCTTTCTCATCCTACTCTATCCCTATCGGCCAAATTCTTCTTTTCTCCATGTCTACCATCACCCTCCTTTCTCTTTGCTACCATTCTCTCTTTCTATTTCTCTCATCTTCGATAGAACTTAACCGGGACGTAAACGGCTGCTTTTCTTGAGTTTGGAAATTATCTGCGGTCGCCCATTGTCTTCGCCCGTGCTATATGAACCGTACCTTCTCTCTCTCTCTCTCTCTTTCTCTCAATTCCCTCTCTTTTCTTTCTCTTTTTATCTCTATTTATTATTATCCGACATAGCACCCAGATATATATTAAGCCGCTACGAACTTTGTGTTCTTTCGATCGAGCCCAATGGAGCGCCAACTTCTATGCTATTCTTCTTCCTTCTCTTTCTTTTCTTTTCTCCTTTCTATCATCCTCCTACTCCTTCTCTTTTTCCTCTTTTACCTCTCTTCCTTCTACTCATTGCTTTTCTTTTCGCGCCCTAGAAAGAACGATCCGATCCACCTTCGAACTTACTTCGGATTACATCGAAATTTCTTTCTTCCCTTCTTACCTTTAAACGGCCCTTGACGTATCATTGATCGAGAACGCTTCAATGTCTTTTATTCTATTTACGATGATACAATGATATCCATTTTCATTTATCTTCGATACCGAAAGACCATTTTCTATGACTTTCTTCTATATAGAAATTTTTCCAATTGAAATACATACGGCTTTCGTATTTAATTAAAGCATATGAAGAAATATTATCTTAACACATTTATAATACTTTAATATTATTAATGCGACGATAACGAAATAGATATCGTATTATTGTTGTTAATTATTAATGATCAAATTATCAATTGATGCATTCATAAGAAAACGATGATATCATTGTTAAATTCATTTAACTAAAAGAAAAAAAAAAAAAAAAAAAAGAAAAGAACAAAAAAAAAATAGAAGAAGAAAGAAAGAAAGAAAGAATAACAAAAATCAACTCGAAATCTTTTTCGATGAATAAACACGGAATCACACGAATTCTTGTTTCCTTCTAAAATCGATCGAGGATCTGCCGCTCGTCTGCGCATTCCACGGACCGTTTGCATCGTACGACGATATAGCCCGCATATTAATTGTCAGGGCGTGAACGTTCGCTTCTATGCCTGAACGGTCTCTACATCTCGCTATTGAAAACCGTGCTATCGGGCAATAACGTTGCCCTATGATCGGCCGCTTAATTTGTTATAGACCACCGTTCACCATTCCGTTCACAATTTTAATTTACTCACAATAATCCAACACGATGTACTATATTACAATATATACATATATATACACAGAATGATCTCGAATATCATTCAGGCAGGTTAAATATAATTGTAATCTGAAACAACGTACGTAGACTACGTATGCATGTCTACGTAATCCGAACCATGCACTTAATTCTAAAATAATTATTCAATTTTTGATCAATGAAAAATGTTTCTCCCTTTACATTTTTCATTTTTCTAATTTGAAATTGCAATGAAATTATGTTCTAAAATTAATATCCACGATAGTCGTTAGAAAATGTTTTCAATTACGCGAACACGTTCTAGAAAATCAATTTCTCGTAATAGCGAGAGAGGTACGTGGCGAGTGTTAGAATCAAAACGGAGATCCCTCGATTTCGAGAGCTAAATACCAGTTTTCATCTTCGCTTACAACCAAGCCCCGATTTCCCGCGATTAATCAACTATCGTCCTTTCGATGCATATCTAATCCGCTCGAACCGAATTGGAATCTATAGTAGTATCGTTAAATTTATTTATCGCTTGTGCAACTATGTTATCTAAAGTGTACAAAACATTATTAGCATATTATGGTAGTAAAACTTTGTTCGATGTTTCATATATTTTCTCTCTCTCTCTCTCTCTCTCTCTCTCTTTTCCTTTCTTTTTTTTTCTTCGTACTTTACGTATCAATCATAATTTTTTGTTACATACACAATATTTCGTTACATACACATGATCTTTACATATACAATAAACATAATATATTATGTACAAGAGCGAACTCAATTATAACTTCTCATAAAGAATTACATACAAATATAATAAACGATACTGAAGATCATAGGTCGTTCGCGGTACGTTCGAAAGACCCGTCATAATTTGCGCGTTAATCAAGAACCCGTGCACGATCTCACCGTGGCGGTTCTTATGAGTCTTGGAGGGAACGGAGTACCAAGAATATCAGCATCGATCGGCGATAACTCTGAGCTAAGTTATGCACCATCGCGAACTAATGAATCGTCGCTAACACAAATCGTCGCTCGTAATTCAAGAGAATTCCTAATCTAGTCCAAGACGAGAGACGAAGAGAAGATACCGGGTATTAGCCATCGTAGCTAGTACTGCACGTTTAAGAGTAAATGAAGGAACTTTATAAGGCATTAAGGGAAAACTGTCATTCGGTATGGGAATTCATCGAGAGAACAAGAAGAAGAGGAAGAGGAAGAGAGAAGTAAGTGGAGAAGGTAGACAAGAGGTCGACGATTGGTACGAGACTAGAGATAGATCAGAGGTCGGTTCGCGTGTGAATCTCGTGGCCCGGTTAAGGGATACCTTGTAATCCGCATATTAATTGCCATGACATGGCGGCGAGCTGAGGAGGCTTTCGCAACAAGACTATCTCTCTCTCACACACGTACGTACTAGAATAGCGTAGTAAAGTTTCCAACAGCGTGGTTCCAACATGGGAGTCTGCGTGCACTGGCGAACGTTGCTGAAGCAACCATTCCAGTTATTACTCATTCGTTAATCCGGGCACGTCCCAAACGATATACTCTCCTGGCCCGTAACACTCGCCCTTTTACACCTGTATACGTATCCGTCTGTGTAAATGTGTATAGCTATGGATACACAAATCGACCACCAACAGCAGTACCACGTTGAACGCATTCTATTGTGTGTGCATGTGCATGTGATTGCATATCTCGATATATCGGTTATGCATATATATATACATACACATATATATATATATATATATATATATATATATATATTGCCACATACACACGTATGTATATACGTATATGTATGTATGTATATATGTATGTATGTACGTGTCGTAACGTGTCATCGTAGCATTTCACGATGAATCTTAACGAGCGCCCGAGTACTCGGTTGAAAAGGGACCTTCGTC
>NC_140818.1:7110000-7122500 GCF_050613455.1 Vespa mandarinia | reverse complement strand
GTTTTCTCTTTCCTCGAAGCTTCCCTTTCGAGCCTCCTATTTCGTTGTCAACGTTACGCGTAGACGAGCGTCGTCGACATCGTATAAAAGCACCCAAGCGAAAGGGAAAAGATGAGGAACAGAGAGAAAAGGATAAAACGAGAGAAGAGCCTAGCCCTAGCAGTATTCTTTATTTCAGCACGGGAACAGGCACCCTTCTCAGTTTAAAGCGATCAGTCCCACCCACTTTGCGACACGTACAAAGCGTCGAAAGTATACAAAGCCTGAAGGCTCGAGCCAGCGAACCATTCGAAGCTCTTTTCTTCCTTTCTTTTCTCTCACTTTCTCTCTCTCTCTCTCTCTCTCTCTCTCTTCTTTTTCCACTACTACTTTTTCTTATTCTTCTTCTTCTTCTTCTTCTTCTTCTTCTTCAACACTGCCGACAACGACGGCGACGAGACGACGAGAACGACTCTGGCGTTCCGGCTTTGTAATCCAACAAATTCAGCTTATTTATATTCAATGTGGCGGTGCTACTGTTACTCCCACGTGCAATGCACGTACGTATTCCACTAACGCTCTCTCTCTCTCTCTCTCTCTCTCTCTCTCTCTCGCTTTCTGTCTTTCTTATTCTCTCTCTCGCTTTCAGCTCTATTCTACTACTCTTCTCCATCCGACTCCTTTTACCGGTATGTGACCGTGCGTACATGTTTTGCGCGTGTTTATTGGTCGCGTGCTCACAGTACAGGTATATGGACCTGTTCGTGTTGAGAATTGCGACCAAAATGGATAAGCTCGTGGAGGAATGTATGAGTAAGAGAAAGAGAGAGAGAGAGAGAGAAAGAGAAAGAGAGAGAATGAAGATGAGTAGGAAACCTTTCTACGTTAAGAAACTATACAACAATCGCGAATATTTCGAAACAAAAGATTCTATACTCTCTCAAAAATCTAAACCTACTACTAGTGAACATGATAAAAGACGAATGTCTCTCATGAAATGCACCGACCTCTTAAAATCTGTGATTTGATTGCCTAATGCTACTGTAGCCTAGAATTGTAGGGTAATCTTCTACCCTTAAAAGTATAACCCTTAGTCCAAATATTCGCTCTTTATCTCTCTCTCTCTTTCTCTCTCTCTCTCTCTCTCTCTCAAGTTTACATAATAGACTAGACTATTCTTTTCAAAGACTCGTTCTTAAACTTGAATCTTTATCTTCCAATCTTTTATGTTACCCAATTTTGAAGTAATTCTACAGACATATACTCTCTCTCTCTCTCTCTCTCTCTCTCTCTTTCTCTCTTTCTCTCTTTCTCTCTCTCTATGCTCTATCTTTCTCTCTCAATCTTTCTTTCTCGTAGTACGATCGAGAGTCATTACTTTAAAGCTTCTCCTTGCGTCAGAGAGGATTTCGTTTTTTACTACATCGTACCTCAGCTTGTATTTTATTACACGCGCTTTCCTTGATCGTAGAAAATATATTCGTGGGTCGAACTACCTCTCAGTTATCCGGCATACATCTTCTCTCTCTCTCTCTCTCTCTCTCTCTCTCTCTTTCTCTCTCTCTCTCTCTTTCTCTCTCTTCAGTCTTTCTTTTCCTTTATCAACCATGCAAACATTGTAGATAGTTTTATTCTTTTTTCGCTTTTGCTCTCCGTTCCTTGACATTTTATACGATCGTCAGATTATTGGCTTGGAAAGATATGGCCGTTTATTTATTTTTATTTCACCGTCAGCGGTCTACCTTCATAGTTGCTAGCGATCTACATTCTCGCGCATACCGAAGTTATGAACTTTTCAATATCACTGTAAATTGTATACGTGTATCTCCCTTTCTCTCTCTCTCTTTCTCTCTCTCTCTCTCTCTCTCTCTCTCCCTCCCTTTTGGAAAAATAGAAAGGAAAGAGAAACGGTGTTATATCAAAACGAACCTTGAATTAATGCGCGTTGAAACAGGATGGAAGTTGCAATAACGTTATTGCTGTCTCAGGGTCTCTGTTATTCATACATACATAAGTCTTGCAATAACGCTTACTTTTCCGGATGAGAAAGTTTTACTTATTATCGGATAAATAAACGTTTAACTAACAATCGTATCTACGTCTTCATAAGAAATATATACACGTATAAGTTTCCAATGAAATTACGTGAAACAATGAATAAATATAAATGTTTTTTCGTTTACATCATAAAAATGTATTTCTATCTTGGAAATATTTTATCCACTATTATTTCGTATTACTGTAATATATTTTTCACCTGATTAATCTCTGAAACTAATTAGACGATTCATGCTTTTTTTTTTTTTTTTTTTTTTTTTTTTTTTTAATTATTATAAATGTCGTCCCGTTTTATTTTTCTTTTTCTTTTTTTTTGTTTTTTTCCTTTCTTTCTTTCAACAAACGAAACGATTCCTTTGTCAATATGGTGAAATCTTCAAGAAAAGACAATGAGATAACATGAACTATGATGTAATAGTTAGCGTATTAAATGGAGCATATGGGGTAACTATCTCTCTCTCTCTCTCTCTCTCTCTCTCTCTCTCTCTCTCTTTCTCACTATGACGAACTAGAGGAGTTTACTTCTATGTATGAGTTTCTGTGTATGTTCCCTCGTGTAGGTTTGTTCGCGAGCGTGACACCTTTCTCTCTATCCCTATCTCTATCTCTATCTCTATCTCTATCCCTATCTCTATCTCTGTCTCTGTCTCTATCTCTATCTTTCCCGTTGCTCTTGTCGCTGGAAACCAGCAAATGCAGACGCATACAATATGCAAGCCACCAGATGCAATTTAAATTAGAAGGATTCTCGTTGTCCGCTGTGAGTCTGCCAACTTCCCCATGTCATCGGGGTAGTTGTTAAAACAATATTTTGTGGTAAAATTTTGAAAAGAAAAATAACAAACGGGACAATCTCTCGTATTTTTGATAGAAACAAAATGTTATTACTTTTGCGTTAATTAGATCGGCATATTTTTATTTTTAAAATCTTATCAATAATATCTTTTCAGTAGTAATAATTTTTATCGAATTATTTATAGTTTCTTCTTATTAGATTTATTTTGATATATTTAGAAATATACTCGATAAGAAACGTTGCTTCCGCAATTATAGATCCTCTCTCTCTCTCTCTCTCTCTCTCTCTCTCTCTCTCTCTCTCTCTCTCTCTTTCTCTCTATCTCTGGTTCTGTCTCTGTCGTCTTCTCTTTCTCTATTCTCTCAAGTTCTTCGTCGTGTTCGTGAATACAAGAGCACAGCTACGACAGCGGACACGATTATGCCAACGGGCTAATAAGCCTTCGCGTGCGGTAGACATATTGAAATTCAGTGGTGAACACAGTGGCTCTCGAGTCAAGCTCACTTCCTACGTTCCAGTAAAGATTCTGCACTTTCATCAAAGTGCAGCGCTGACGTTTGAAATGCGTATTTCCATAGTGCGCTTTATAACACATGGTTAAATGAAGATGATGGAATAATTCGAGAACATTGTTCGAGGTTATCTGATTAATCGATTTTCAAAGATTTAACCATCCTCTCTCTCTCTCTCTCTCTCTCTCTTTCTTTCTCTCTCCTAAATTCTCCCTTTCTTTATTAACTATATCGGTTTATTTGAATTTTTTTCATAGTTGCACCAGAATTTCATCAATTTTCTTCTTAATTTATATTTCATTTATATAATTTCATTGTTTATATGAAAATATTTTTTCATAGAAATGAAATGTGATTTTCCGTCTGAAAAAAATTTAAAATTAAATATACATATAATATGTGATTAAAAACTTCCTCCCTCTCTCTCTCTCTCTCTCTCTCTCTCTCTATCTCTTCTGTTTAATCGAGGCACAACTTTATTTAAAAAAGATTTTACAATTCATCGAGAGACACTCCCAACGCCATAGTATTCTTCTATACGAACCGGAAATTCACGATGAACGCGAAGCGAGCACGTCATTAAAAGTTTAATGAGTATATTCAATGAAGAGCTTCACTAAATTTCCGGCGTTGTCCATCTATGGTTCTCGAAAATGGAATCAAGGGGAATGTAACGGACAAATGAAATTACGGATCCTGGAATATGTATGTTTGTGTGTGTGCGTGTGTGTGTGTGTAGGCATATATATACATGTATATTTTATATATATATATATATATATATATATATATATATATATACTTGCAAATATCTCTCATCATCCTTTCCTCAGTACTCTCGACCTATGTCGATAATAATACTCACCGCCAATTATGTCTTCTTCCTTTTCAATTTAGACTTGCGTTATAATAGAGAGATAAATTCATTTATGGGCAAATCTCTTGTACTTCGATGCTACTATTTGGGATTTGACACATATCCTCGATTTATTAGAGATCTCTTTAGAAAATATTCGATAAAATTGTTAGAGAGAGAGAGAGAGAGAGAGAGAAAAGAGTAAGTCCCTACTACTCGGAACTGCCAATTTTATTAGAAACGTCAGGATGAAATGGTAAGAGTGTCAAATGGGTAAATTTCTCTTTCGCTCTCTTGACTCTGAAAGAACGATAGCACACTTCCTTTTTCTCGAAAGCTTTATTGGATTTGCCGCCGAGAAGTCGTTCGCTGCTTCCGTTTTCAACCGAACGTTATTCTCTTCTTTTTCCTCATCGTTTGGTAGAAATGGTCCTATAAGGGATAATTTTTGAAAGAAGGAACGATTCTAACTTGCCACATGGATTGTGGTCACAAGGATGAAACCACAAAAATGAAATTAATTACTTGACGTGGTTAAAGTCAATGCTGGCTGGCCATTTTCTCGACGTTTGGCTTCGTTGCATCGGAACGACGTTTTTAATTTGAAATGAAAAAAATGCACCAGTTTCCAAGATCCTCTTAAAATTACCCTACCAAACTTTTCTCTTCTTCAAACGATCCAAATCGTTTCGAACGATTTGCTTCCTTTTTCTTTCTTTTTATCCTTTTTCTTCTTCTTCTTCTTCTTATTCTTATTCTTTCCTTCCTGAACTTAGAAAAATACAATAATTCGTATCAATCATTGACGTACGCCAAAAAAGTACGCCAATAACGAATCTTAACAGCTTCTACATGTTCGCTTTTACGGTTTACGTCGTTTCACGAATTAAACCGATATTCTTTGCGTGTAGAATAAACGTGCATCCCTCATCGAAAATTTATTCTCACCAGGCGAGAAAGACACGTTGGTTGTCACACGAGCGACTTCTCAGCCGTGCAAATCGATACGTAACTTCGTGGTACGTTACCTTTCTGGTCTATGTATTTTTTTTTTCTTTTCTTATTTTCTACCTTCCTTTTTCCCCTCTCACCTCTTATTTTCTTTTGAATTTTTCATACCATAAGGCAAAGTTGCAAATCTATTTTAATCCTTTTTGTTAACCCATAGATTCTTTTTTTTTTCTTTTTTTTTTTTTTTTTTATAAATGACGAATTTCTATAGGAAATCTATTCACGAATTTGAGTAATGCGCGTGTCAGTAGAAAATGTCATAGAAAAGGTATGATGCGATTTGTAAAGCATTTTCCGCTATCACCGACTACAAGCATATCCCCTTAACGTAATAATCTCGAGTGCCTGGTCTTGCATATCGATAGGCGTTTCTTGATGAATCGTTGGCATAATCTACGATCGATCGGTCGATGCCAATATCCTGTGGACCACGATATATATGTATGCCTATAGGAGATCGCGTGATCGAGCTACGAGTATTTGCTGTACGTCCAATCTCCTGACAGATACTCAGACGAATCCGGGAATCGAAGATCGGAAATCGATCACCGCGAGAGCGCGCGGGAACGCACGATATTTGCTTGCAATTATACCTGACATTTACCTAACTCACCGCGCCTGTCTGTTTACAAATTTCCAATGGCTTCTGTTCGCGCGGGATTTTCTCTGGCCGGTATGCCGCTGGCCGCGATCGATTTGCCGTTTAATTTAATTGAACACCATGGTTAGACGAATCAACGTAATGTCGTATTAATCGAATGGTATATCCCTCGTAAATCCTATAGTAAATTTTAATGTTACTTGTCTAATAATGAAATACGAAATAAATAGGATGATTGAGTAAGGAACGAAATGGATGTAGAAATAAAACAAAACAAAAAATAAATAAATAAATAATTAAATAAAAATGGAATAAAATTAAATATAAAGACAGATCCGGACTATCTGCCGATAATTGTTTTCATTTAATTTTCAACAAATTGAGAAAAATCCATGGGTAATGTTGCGTCAAACGATACCTTCATTTTCACGGACGCGAATTAGATCGTAACAGATTGATTTATGTAATTCTGTCGCGGCACGCTTCGCGAATATGTTTTACGTCAACGTACGCAATCGTACGCGGGAACGCTCACTCGTTCGCTCGCGTTCGCATTCCAATCGAAATATTTAATCGGCGACCATAGGAATTTTGCATATTAAATCGACGATTCCATTAAAGTAATTACATCTCGAATTTCATTATTACTCGACGAAGCATTTTCTACGCGTTTTCCATTCTCTTCTTTCTTCTTCCACCCCCTTCCCTCTCTCTCTCTCTCTCTCTCTCATTCTCTCTCTCTCTCCCTCTCTCTCTCTCTCACCATCCACCACCACCTTCATTCCCAATCGTACGTTCAGTTTTCCTCTTCGCGAAGACCTACTCTTTCATCTTTTTTTTTTCTTCTTACGACGTGAGTCAAGAAAACTGTAGGAATTTTTGTTTCAAGATCGATTTCTATCAATACTCGAAAAAAAGAATATAACGCATGTTTGTTAGAAAATAAATAGAAATTTGTTTATTAAAAAAAAGGATTCTTTCGATTTATTGATTTTCGTTCGTTCATTGAGAGACCGTAAAGGAAACGGAAATTTAGAACGAGAATTTTGAATAAAATATTTACGTTGGTAATGTAAAAAAAAAAAAAAAAAAGAAATAATATATTAAATTCAAGAATAATAGAAATTTAATATCGACGAGAACTGATAAAAGAATTATTTCATTTTGCTAGAAGATACACAATTATCTTCTTCCTCATTACTATAAATAATAAATAAATATATATATATATAAATATAGCATTACTAATGTACTTACGTTCATTATTTAATGAAATGATAATGACGGACGTACAATTAGCGTCGCTTCATTTGTTCGTCCGACGATATCGACTAGAGCGAAAATTATGAGCGCGAGCACGAGAGGGAGAGAGAGAGAGAGAGAGAATGGGTAGAAGGTAGAAGGGGGTTAACGTTGACGTCATAAATTACGTTAATTTACGAGGGAATCGCGGTCGAATCGAGCGTAAACGTCGTTGAGTTTAACGACCACGTGGACTCGATGGTAATCGGTATTCGCGTTAAAAGCGTACTGGTCTTCGCCATGCTATTAGCGCGTAACACGAAGGATCACTGAGCTCGACGTAAACGACTGGAACCCTTTAACCGAGTCGTCGTCTCTCTCTCTCTCTCTCTCTTTCTCTTTATTTCTTTCCTTTCCTTTTCCTTATTCTCATTCTTTTCTTATTCGCCATCTCGGCAAGTAGTCTGGTACCGTCAAGAGTAAGGAAGATCCTACTCATGCGATATTTGTGCTCCTCGCGAATGTTCTACTTCCAGACAACACGGAGTAGATACGCGATAACGATAATGCCCGGCGGTGGTGGAAAACCACGTACGCTTTCCCAGAAGTGAATAAGCTCTGGGGTATAATTTCTGTCGGTGAGGGGCAAGGCAATAGGCATGCCGTTTACCCTCTAACTCTTATTTCACCTCTCTCTCTCTCTCTCTCTCTCTCTCTCTCTCTCTCTCTCTTTTCTCTTTCCCTACACTACAATACGGTACACCCCATCGTACGCATACTACTATGAGAAAGTAGAAAAAAAAAGGGCCAGGCGCTTTGGAACTTTGTTTTAATTATTACATCGTAGAATAAAAACAGGATCGTAATTGAACTCGTTAGAATACTGTAACCAACATTAAGCTCTCTTGCGCGACCAGGGCGGAGTTTGAAAAAAAGAAAAAAAAAAAAAATGCCAACAGAGACTTTTATGATCTGATTTCGCGTTAACAACAATCTGCTGGTTCGTTAACATAAGTCCGAAAGAGATAGACAGATAAAGCGTGCTTGCGTTTCTCTATGTGCTAGAGAAAAAAAAAAAGAAAGCTTGGAGAAAAGAGAGAGAGAGAGAGACAGAGAGAGAGAGAGAGAGAGAGAGAGTGAGAGATAGATAGAGAAAGAAAGATAGAGAACAAAATTTTGCCTCTCTTCCGTTTTAGATCCGGTTCGCCTCGCTGATCTTAATCACTTGCGTCGTTTACGATATAATTGTTCAGCATTTCGTAATTGTGTTGGCCTCAAATAAAAACGCAAAGTCGTAACTATGACGTTGGCCAGTATTTACTATATAACAACGTGCACGTACACCGTTTACATTCGCCCAACGTTACATTATTTTTCGTGCATTCGTATGCAGAACATATAACAACGACGCGGAAAATCTGATAATAGCCTACGGCCTTTTGTAAAAAGCCGCACGCGTTTTCTCTTCCTCCCCCTTTACCTTCTCTTTCTCTTCCTCATGTTCCTTCTTCTCCCCTTGAATTAACGTCGTTCGAGGATTTACGTTCTTTACAAAGCGCGCTCGCTTTCCGTTTAATGCCTTGGATTTAACATCGTGTGACTCTGACCTCTTTGCCCTTTCTCTCTCTCTCTCTCTCTTTCTCTCTATTTCTCTCTATCTATCTATCTCTATCTCTTTTGGATATACATACATAATAAAAAAGAAAGAGTCTAATAAAAGAGAATAAATGAGATACCATGGAAAATAGAAATTTTACCATTCACTATCGGTCAAATGTTCCAAAATACTCGACTGTCATCAGCTATCACAAATGTAATCGATCCGAATTCTACTCAGCGCATTTTCCGTACCTTTCTACATACATATGTGTCTATGTGTGTGTCTATGTGTACGTGTGTGTACGTATATATATATATATATATATATATATCTGTGTGTATGTATGTGTGTACTTACATGTACATTTGTGAAAAGCCATCTTCTACTATGACACGATCGTACATGAGTCTGCCATTTCCTCGAAATAGTATCACTGTATTCCTCGTATGAGAGAGAGAGAGAGAGAAAGAGGCAAGGCCGAGGCACTCGAGATATACCGATACATATTTCTTTCAGGCTACCCGAGGGAACGTTCTCTTTCTGTTACGATTGAGCCGAAGAAATTATTAGACTCTTCCTTTTCAAGACTTTCTCCATGGTTTTCTTGTCTCTCACCGTTTTCGTTTCGTCTACAAAATCCTTCCTTCCTTCTCATTTTCTCACTCTCTCACTCTCTCTCTCTCTCTCTCTCTCTCTCTCTCTCATCTCTCACACTTTCGATCTTCGACTATCTTCTTTCTCTTCTTCCTCAACCTCTCGATTTCTCTATCCCGGTATTTTCCGTATCTTGAGAGTCTCTATCTATCTATATTTCTTTCTCTTTCTATCTTTGTCGTCATGTACCAAACCCGGTTGCTTTTTTCTAAAGAAGACAACTGGCTTTCACGCGTTGCAACAAAGGCCCGCCGGGCGGTCGAACATTCGAATGATGTTACGTTTCTTTCCACGCCCTTTCTTTCTCTTTCTCTCCCTCTTTCTCTCCCTCTCTCTCTCTCTCTCTCTCTCTCTCTCTCTCGTTCTCTATCGTTCTCTATCGTTCTCTCTCTCTTTCTTTCGAAAACTTAGATTGAATTCTCTCGCTCGAAGGCTTACGAAAATAAACCACTGATACGGCCATCCTTTTCCCACCGCTCCTATCTAACGGATTCCATCCTACATTTTTGCGATTGTTGTTCGCTCGCCCGTTCGTTAACTTCTTCGTGTACTTTTGCTATTCCCTTCAGATATGTGCATTCTATATATATATATATATGTGTGTGTGTCTGGATATTATATATATATATATATTTGTATTTTCTTTTCGAAATCTTTGATCAATCTCTTTCTCTCTTATTTTATCTCGGAATTGTTCCTTGTATATTTCACGAATAAGACAAGGAGAAATGAATATAAATTAGTTTACCGTTCTATGCACAGCAGTTTTCCATATTTTTCATACGTCTCACTATTTCTCTGTATACATTTCCGTATATCTAATTACACCCTTTTCGTTGTAACTACGATCTAGACAGAGAATGTAAGAGAAAGAGAAAGAAAGAAAGAGAGAGAGAGAGAGAGAGAGAGGGAGAGAGAGAACAAGAGAAAAGAGAAAGAACAAACACACGATGGTCTTATGTCGCTCTGTCACGCGAGAGGTCACATTCGTGGTACCAGTATTTGACCTCGGGTAAAAATCGTCTCTCTCTCTCTCTCTCTCTCTCTCTCTCTCTCTATCTTTTTATTTTTCTCTATCTCTTTCTCTCTACGCTAATTTTCAAAACCAAATAATCGAGATTGGATATCTGAATAACCAAGAGGAATAGATAAACCAACGGGAAAACGTAATAGTTTTACTTTTGAAATTCCTATCGAATTCAGAGAAGGGTACTATCCAAAGTTTCAGAGATCGTAAAACGCGTACACGAATTTCCTCTTCTATTTCTCATAAAGGCATGAATACGAATTTTCGATTCGTGTTTCATGAATAACCGAACGAATATAACATTCGTAATTCATGATTATGTCGAGTTTTGATTAATATCGTTTCTATATTTTCAATGTTTCATAGATGCACGTAGGGGGAATATTTCTAAAGCGTTGTCATTCTAATCTATTGAAAATATTCGTAATAAACGTACGTTTATGGTACTATTAATTTAAACTTATATTAAAATACATTTTGTAAATCAGATCAATATCATTAAAGAAATATTTCGTATAAATCCGTATCTATGTTTCTTTCTCTAATTTGTCATAACTTGTTCTTCGTTTTCTATCTTTATTTTCTATGAACGAAATAAAAAGAAAGGGGGGAGGGGAAAAAAAAATATCTAGGAGAGGATCAACCAACCGTACCTTTGACTCTCAACAAAAGTTTTAACGAGGTATAATAACGACACGATATACATTTTCTCATTGTTATTTTCTGTTTGTGCATTTTGACATTTAATTGACTATTATTTCGCATTTTACATTGTAATATATATTACGTGAAACAATTTGAATCGCGCGAGCGAGCATTCCTTTTTCTTTTTTTTTTTTTTTTTTACGTTTTTCTGTATCCATTTCAGAATGCATTGCATAGTTATCTCGAAACCTTATTCGTTCGAATATGATAAAAAACAAAAATAAAAAAAGGAAAAAGGAAAAAAAAAAGAAAAGAAAGAAAAAGCATGATAATAATAAAAAGAGAAGTAAAGAGAAAAGTAGAACGTTTCATCGATATCCCTGTACTTTCCGTCAACTAAATTAGGTTGAGGGAAGTCGAACAAGTGTTGACCTCATATGTAAATAGAAAAGAGACGTTAATATATTACCTCTAATCTTGTCAGAAACTAATTGGCTGACTTATGACACGAAACTGCGAAACCGCGTGGTTCGTTAACATAGCTTATGACCATAGTTCGGGCTAATTACATCAAAAACTTTCATGGTGCAAATGTTTTAAGCAGATGGGTTCGAGGATTGAAGATATATAGGAGAGAAAGAGAGAGATAGAGAGAGAGAGAGAAAGAGAGAGAATATATATTCGTTAATCTATATCAGTAGAACATGCTTGTCTGCGTATGTACATTCTGTTTGGTATTAACAATTGGTCCAATCCCATGAAATTTTGGAAGATCGACGAGAAACGAGTTATTAATCTCGGTGTTCGATTCGGTGGTTACGCTGTCGATCGTGGGAGAGCAATCGAGGTAATTGGTAATATACACCTCCGAATAATCGCAGTACTTGTATTATCTCATACACATACATTTATCCATATATATATGTATATACATATATATATATATATATATATATATATATATACTCATATATACATGTATACCTATATTAACCACATATACATAACACATATATATTTTGTTACGAAATAACGCTATAGAAGGATAGTAAACAGTACAACAAAGGTAATGCAAACGACAATGTACTATATTTGCCTGTCCACCCTGTTTCTTGTTTATCGTAGATTCTGACTATCCGCTTCGCCACCGTGTTTGCACGATTATACGATCGTAATACCGATCGCCTATTTGCTTTTTGGAGTCATTTTTTGAGCAGGTAATCGACATACATACGAGCATTATTTCCTCGTTCGATGCTCGTTCGAACTTTTCGTTCTTTTCCTCGTTTATTTACTCGGCTTTCGACTTCGAGTATACTTTACCGAGAGATTTTCGATTCCCAAGCGAACTTTACGTTTTAAATTCGTCGCTTTAACGCGGTTTATACGATGAAAAAGGAAGAAAGAAAGAAAGAAAGAAAGAAAGAAAGAAAGAAAGAAAAAAAAAGAGGATCATTGCGAAAGGTCGGACCATGGAAAGGCGCGCGACCATTAAATCGGGATTACTTAAATCATTTAT
>NC_140818.1:7090000-7105000 GCF_050613455.1 Vespa mandarinia | reverse complement strand
AATGAGAGAGAGAGAGAGAGAGAGAGAGAGAAAGAGAGACAGAAGGCACTTGCATATCTACGTACGTATATACATACAAGTACTTCTTCTCTAGCCTATTACTCTAGAGAGAGAAAGGAGAATGAGAGCCAGGGAGTACCGTACCGAAGTTAATAGTCTAACTTGATTTGTCTAATTCGACTAGTTTCCTAACTGCTTTCCTCGCCAAGTATGCGCTTGATTTTCACTCTAAGTGCCGTCCAATTTAAGTCGATTATCCGGGGAGCATAGGACGGACGATAGACTTACCAATCGGAGAAAAGCCCTTTTCTTCCTTTGGGAGAAAGGGTCATAAGCGAATCGAGGCCGGACGGTAATCGTTACGGTGGTTACGATGGTGCTTCAAAATTGTGTAAACTCATGTTTATGGAGAATGGAAGATTAACTTTTTTATGAAAACGGATTCTAAAGAAAGAGGAGTAGAAAGAAAGAGAGAGAGAGAGAGAGAGAGAGAGAGATGACATGTCACATGCGTATATGTTTTCGTGATCTCGATAATGGGCCTGAAAGGCTATCTCGACGTGTCATCTCATGGGACGTGGGTAATCGATGCCCTCGTTATCGTCTCTTTCCATCGCACAGAGAGTTTAAAAAGGAAAAAGATGTAAAAAAAAATGAGAGTGAACTGGCAATGCACTTAACCACTATGTCGTGCTATTGTTTTCGTAAATATTAGTAGTACACGATACGTCCTATCGATTCATCACGCGATACGGTAATTACCGTGCTTGGAGAAACGCGTACCTCGAACACGATCGTAAACCGAAGCTTGATCACCGAAAGAAAGAGAAAGAGAGAGAGAGAGAGAGAGAGAGAGAGAGAGAGAGAGAGAGAGAGAGAGAGAGAGAGAGAGAGAGAGTGAATGATTCCTAATCTTTTCCACTACTGACTTAAGTTTTATAGATTAAAGAAGAAAAGAGGGAAAATAAAGAAGAAATTAAGCCAAATTCTTGAATTACTCACGCGACCGAGAGATTTACTCGTAGAAGATCATGCTCGTTTAAAGAGAAACGATCATTGAAAAGAGAAAATGAAAGAGAAAGGAGAAAGGAAAGGAGGGAACAAAAAAAAAAAAGAAAGAAAGAAAAAGGAACGAGGAAATCACGTATGGTAGAAAATAAAAGGTATATTCAAAAAGGTAAACAAAGATATACTTTTTAAAAAGTCCAGAGGAAAGATTAACGATTAGTTATAGAATAGGACGTGTCCGATATTTAACACGGAAATGTATCTCCAAACAAGGATTTTCGCGGTCTGACGCTGATGAATGAGTTAGATAAAAAAAAAAAAAAAAAAAAAGGAAATGAAAGAAAAAAAAGAAGAGAAAAAAGAAGAGAAAAAAGAAGAGAAAAAAGAAGAGAAAAAAGAACGAGCGTGAAAACGAATACTTATGAAACACGAATGTCGCTTATGGGCCGTGAACGTAGTGTTGCGAAACCGAACGGCTTTGAAATTCGATTATATGTGACGTTTGAACGTGTATATTCTAGATTTAAAGTGTGACCAATTCGAGGTGTTTTATTTCCCACGAACTTTCTGTGAATGCAATAGAGACATCAGAGAGAGAGAGAGACAGAGAGAGAGAGAGCGAGGCAGAGATAGATAGATAGGCAGATAGACAGATAGATTGATAGATAGATAGAGATAGAGAAAGGGAGTGAGAGAGTTGTTAATCAATAACACATCTTTCTAAAATTCAAATTAATAAATGTGCATTAACTAATTGACGTAGATCACGTTTACGATAATTTAAATAAAATTTATACCGAGATAATATCGCTTGTTACTCGTAAATAGATTATTTTTTTTTATTTATTACCTTATCAAAACGTTCGTAGTTTCTTACCGATAAAGTGTTTCTTACCGAGTTTGAAATCGTTTTGAAATTGTTCGAGAACGATTCTTGAAGAAAGAAAAAAAAAAAGAAAAGAAAAAAAGAAGAAAGTTTAGCCGTTGTAGGAGAGACTTCGACGTCGAAGGGACAAGAGTATTGGAGTCTGAAATTTCTGTCGAGTATGCGTACTTAAGGTACGGTTTACGATCGGTGACATCCACTTGGTCCGATATCACCCGTCCGTAGAAAAAGATTGGAGGAAAAAGGATAAGGAACGTAAGATACCGTGACAAATCGTCCTGGCGATTTCGCGTGGCGGCACGAGCGGAAGCGATCGATGACGATAGGACTTCCTGTCGATCTTTCGAAGAATGGCGGACCTTAGGTTGGATCTACCGGAGCTAATGCGACCACACGCGCGTAGAGAAATCGTCCCGAAGGGTAGTGATTGAGGGCCACCCTCTAAAGTACGAGCAATAAGCGACGAAAGACGCTTCTTTTTCTTTTTCGAATGAGTGAGTGAGAAAGAGAGAGAGAGAGAGAGAGAGAGAGAGAGAAATCGAAGAGCTTTGCAAAACCCATCACCGATAGAAAGCTAAAGCTCCTTTCGACTCGATGTTGGAAAGTCGACAAGTTATCTCGCGACTTTTATGAATTCGAAACGATTAAAAGAAAAAAAAGGAAAGGGAAAAGAAAGACTAAAAGTTATAGCCAAGAGCAAAACATAGCAATCTTATCGGGCAACTTCCTGAAAAAATATTAACGGGTAACTTTATTTCTATGCCTCCCGTCCCATCTCTCTCTCTCTCTCTCTCTCTCTCTCTCTCATTCTCTGTCTCTCTTTCGTCTTGTTTCGTCCTCGTTTCGACTAGGAGTAACAGCTAATAGAATTATGCAAATCAAAAGCGCGTCTCACCGCTGCAGGCGATAAAGAAAGTCCGTTACGATATTTTTTTACGCGTAACTAGCGCGGAATATCGGGGCTGCAATGAATTTTTCTCCGCTGGCGTCGTTCGAAGCAATGCGCCGTCACGTACAGTTCTGAATATTTTATCGCATTTTACTCGCTCTTACACAGTCACTCGTTTACTTTGTGAATAGTAATTATGAGAGGAGGAACATGTCACAAGTAGTGAAGTATACCGGTGAATCGTATGAAAGGAAGATCATTATCGTTTTAAACACGAGAACTAATTTAAAGTGTATAATATTTGTCTTTATGCGATCGTATACGTGATCGATCGATCGATCGATTTTACGCAATTAAATATGCCTACATTCGTACATCTAATCCTTTTGATATCTTCTTTATTTATTCTCTTATTTTTTTTCTTTTATTTTTTCTTTCTTTCTTTCTTTCTTTCTTTCTTTCTTTCTTTCTTTCTTATCCTATCTTCCCGATCATTTTCTGCTTACAATAATATACGTATACGCGATAATATCATCGAGATAAAATATTATACGTGCTCGTCCCAGTTGCGAATAATTTTTATCCAAGTAATCACGAGTAACGAAAATGATAATAGACGTGTCAATAAAATTTAACTGGTATTCAGCAAGTGGAAATTTGGGAAGTAAACATGTAATGCTTTTAATCGAATAACAATCGCTTGAATAATGAAACTTTTAGATAATCGCTATTCCGATAATCGACATTTTATTGAATTTCAAAATTGTGGATCAACGCGCTTGTATATCGATTCGAACTAGACTTCGACAGTGTTAAATGGGAAAATTTCCAAATTACGAAATTTCTAGATTATAAAACGATATATATATACATATAAATATAAATTCGTGAATAGATCACGTGATCGTTTTGAACATCAAGTCAAGCACAATTCCTTGAGAATCACGATCCGCCATATTCACGGCACGTAAATTGGAAAAGTCTTTGTCGTACTCGACGTTAAGCGTGTCTGACCTTGCGGAAGAACGGCTACGTTTTCTGCATTCCTAAGACGGCAACGACGAGGAGGAAAACTCGACGTTGATGTTAAGATAAGCCGACGGAACTAAACAGAGGTCAATTTGCGAAGGAAGAAAGAAGAAAAAAAAAAGAGAGAGACAGAAAGAGAGAGAGAGAGAGAGTTAGAAAAACGGCGAAAATCAGGGCTCGCGTCGCTCCTTGCATTTCGAGATCCCGTTCGGTTTAAGCTCGAAAAACGTTCGAGAGTCTCTCTAAACTCGTTCGCAAAATCGTTTCGTTCTCGTTCTCGTTCTCCTTCTCTCTCACTTGAGCTGCAAGTACCATAAGAGATTGAACATATTAGACGGAAAATCGTTTTCGTTTACTCTCGTTCGATCTTATTTTTCGTTTCATAAAATTAAAGAAGGCAAACGATTTCTTATATTAATATTATTATCAATGATAAATTATCATGATAAAAATTACAATTTTTCATAATGTCGAGAAAAATTTTGAATTAAAAAAAAGAAATTTCGTTTATTCATTTCATTCTAAAATGAATTGTAAACGCGTACATTATCGATATACAATATTCATAGACGTACAAATGCTTTTAAAGGAAAATGCATTGTTCTTCTTTTAATTTTGTTTTTTCTTATTTTTCTTTTTCTTTCTTTTCTTTTTTTTTTTTTTTTTTTTTTTTTTGTTTAATTACGATTTATCAAAAGATCCATACGAGTTCAAAGATCGTTCAGATTTTATCGACTAGCGTCCACTTGGTCGGGTCAGTGATCCATGCATCGATTTCTCTTCACACTCTTGGAAATAAATCGTTCGAGGGAAAAGGACCGATGGTTCAACATGCATAAAACTGTATAAGAGCGGACGTTATCCAATTAACGGCTCGAAAGCCATCATCCGGGATATCGACGCGGATCGTGGCTTTTGATATTGGAAATACAAAGCTAAGCCCTTGCGCCTCGGTTTCTAGAAAAAGGAGAAGAGGAAAAAAAAAGGGAGAACAAAAAATCAAAAAGTAAGGGGAAAAAATGACAAGCGAAACATTTGGCATCATACTTCGTACGTACGCTTTAACGAACGCGCGCATCGTTTTTGATTTTCAATGCTACGTGGAAATGCTTTTTGGTAACATACCATAAGCGTTGATTCCCAAGGGAAAGAGAGCTCCGTTCGTTTCGTAAATCTATTCAATCCAAAAAATTTCAAATTTTTTTTAAATATAAAAATTATATTTTTCCGATATCAGAATATGATAATAAAATGGATAATAATGTATATGATATTTATATAAAGACTTTTCCATAATAATAGATTTAAATCAAAACTATTAAGTTAATGATAATAAAATAAAGAACTTGAATATGACATATATAAAATATATATTATATCCAATTAAATATATTTTATTATCCAATTAAAGCAATATGTCGGGTCGTAATGTAAGATTAATGTTAATCACGATAATAAAAGATACATAGACTTGACCTTTTTTGCGTAAATTCTCGCGAATGAAAAACAGAAAAACAGAAAGAGAGAGAGATAGAGAGAGAAAGAAAGAGAAGGGGTGATATTAATGTGATCTCGGGAAACCGGGGCACGCACCGAAGGGTCGCAATTGGGTAGGTTCGAAGGGTAAACTCAAACCCTCAGAGTAACATTGAATTATTGTATACATAATAGGGCTGACACCGCATTGGCACCCTCGTTCGCTATCGCTCTTATATTGGTATTGCTAGTCTGTTGCTGGTAATAGTCAGTAATAGTAGTAGTAGAAGTAAAGCGTGTACTTGGAAAGGGGTATTATTGACACTCTTGCATTTCGTCCTGTCAAACGTACCGCTTGAATCTGCACGCTCATACACATTTATACGCATGTACATACATACACACACACACACACACACACAAACAAAAATATGTATAGGTATATAACTCTATATTTGTACATTCTCAGGTATGAACGAGAATGACTCGTCTCGTGTCTAAACGACGAGCCTGGTAAACTCGCGAACGCTGAATCGTCGGGACAAACAAATCCATCAGTCAGCAATGCGAACCGCACACGCTTTCCTCCTGTCTTCTATTTGGCTGAAAGCCAGCCTGGTTATTATTTCTGTCGGATCGAAATATCTACGCTTGGATGGCCTTGCGAGAGGTTCGTTCGCAAAACGAAACGCTTCGTTGCGTTTGAGATCTAAACTTGCTAAGCTCTTTCTCTACGTTAATTGCTGTTGAGTATTAACAATTATTTCATTTATATGTTACGATGAAAAATACGATATTTTATCAACGAAGTAGATCCTTTCGAATTTCAGATTGCTCAACGTTATAGTGATTTAAAGAGAAATAACATTGTAATGTTCTTTTCACCGAATAATGGTAAACGTCTTTGGCATAACACCTATTCCTTTACCTGTAGAAAGGATTCTATCAAAAGAATAAAGAAAAATAGTCGATCGGATTCTATTGTATTCTACTATGTTGTTGTCCTCCATTTCTCTTCTTTTCTCTCGCTCTCTCTCTCTCTCTCTCTTTTTATCTATCTACCTATCTATCTATCTCTCTCATCCCTTTTTGATCGTTTTGCGATCCACTCGATATCGTTCGTATCACGAATCGCGCGATTTCACTTAACTCGATTAAATCGGACTGCGCAGCTTTTTTATTATATATATATATATATCTCGCCCTCTCACTCTCTTTCTCTCTCTCTCTTTCTCTCTCTCTCTCTCTCTCTCTCTATCTCTCTCATTCTTCTCTCTTCAGGAATCTCTGCGGTTCTCTCGCGGTTTACTCTCGATATTGCCGACGGAACGGTGCTCGGCCCCTTTGATAGAGATAGCGTGATCCTCAACGATGCTCTTGTGTTGATTTATCTATACACACACATATCTATATTTATATATATATATGTATATATCATGTGTGTGTGTGTGTGAGTGTGTTTGTGGATGTGGACAAAGGAGCGAAAAAAAGGAAAACTTGTACACGGCTCCCGCCGTTAGCGAGATTGATCTTTATAACTTACGACGTCCACGAATCGTATGACTCATCGAAATAAAACATCCACGTCATCGTACGAGCAGTGCTCTACTAGACGAGATATCGGCTTCCACTTGGTTAACAATCGTGTCCTGCGGCTACGTAAATTGGCCGTGGCTGCTGTACTTGAATACATACTACGATATTTATTATCCATAAATATGCTTCGTCGATTCTAAACCGTCGACGAAATTATTAAGAGAAATTTTTCTATTTTTCTTACAGCACTGGACACTTTAATATATATATATATATATATATATATATATATATATATATAATACATGTCTTCGATATATCGTCCATATACGTACGTATGTATATACGTACATACATAATTACATATATACACGTGTATATAGGTAATATATACGCCAGCGGTAATTTTGTAAAGAAGAAAGTATTAAAATTTTTAAAGAGAATATTATCCCTTTATCGCTGGGAAAAGATGCTATTAAAAAAAAAGAAAGAAAAAAAAAAAAAAAAAGAAAGAAAAAGAAAAAAGCAAAAGAAAGAAAAATCACTATCAGTGGAATATAAGAGGATATTATAAAATAGGACGAAACGGGGAGAACGATTTTTCTTTGGGAGCTTTGCGCTCAACTCACGCTCTTTTAATTACGCAGAAAGTAAAAGGGAGACAGACGGAAAGATAAACGTTGAAGACACACCGGCTGGCTCGTCAGAAGGTTAGGATAGAAAAGCGTCGTCCTGGAAGGCAATCGCACTTGGCGATTTACGCTTGCTCGCGTAGCTCAATATTTCTACTGTGAAAAAGACAGAGAGAGAGAGAGAGAGAGAGAGAGAGAGAGAGAGAAAAAGAAAAAAAAGAGAGAGAGAGAGAGACAGACAGACAGACAGACAGACAGACAGATAGATAGAGATAGAGAAAGAAAAAAGGAGGAAGACAGAAGCAGAGAAAACCAGAGAGAGAGAGAGAGAAAGCTCACGACAGTGTGCAATCTTCGTGAAGGTTTTATAACGTTTCAAGAAACGAGGAAGACAAGCTTGCTATGGAAGGATTGTTTCCTCGGATTTAAAAAGATCGTACTACGGTCGTGCGCGAGCTCATCCGCGCGTTAATAATTGCGGCGAATAAAAGTGAAGATGGAGAAGGAGTTGGACGTCGAAAACGAATCTTAGATAGTACGAAGGGAAAAGAGGAAAATGTCGAAGAAGGATGCAAAGAGAAAGAAAGAAAGAAAGAAAAAAAAAAGAAAGAAGGAAAAGGAAAAAGAAGAAGAAAAAAAGAAGAAGGATGAACGAGAGAAGGAGGAATATATCCGACGCAAACTAAAATCACTTTCGTACTCGGCAAACTAGTAGATTGCAACTAGTGCAATCGTTCGTGTCATTCGATTTAACTCGAAAGGCATCGTAAATTGCATTACGCTTGTGGGAAGGCCTACGTACACGTTATACAGAAATTTTTCAGCCACGTAAAAAGCACGAAGGGAAAGAGTTATGATATTTCGATAGGAAGAGACGAGGATTCCAATTGCGGCAGTGTGGGGTTGTGTTACCTTCAAAGAATATCGAGGAAAATGGCCGGTTAGCCGAATGAGGGAAACTGTAATAAAATAAAAAGAAAAAAAAAAAAGAAAAAAGAAAAGGAAAAAAAAAGCAAAGAAAAAAAAAGGAAAAGAAAAAAGAGGAAAGAGGAAAGAAATAAAAAAAAAAAAAAAAAAAGAGAAAGAAAAGTCGAAAAAAAAGAAGAGAAAGGAAAATCAACTGAACGAAGAAAAATGTTCTACGCTTTTCGATTTTTATTCGTTTAGGATTGTATATTGGATTTGAGCGAAATCGTTAATCGAACTTCGTTGTATGGTTAATCGATATAAAAAGTATTTTTCGCAAAAGTGAATTTTATATGAAACTCGTTGAGAGTTAAACGAATACTGACCTATATATAAATCGATAGGAACGTTATCGGTTTTCTAAGATCTTTAAAACGTTATCTTTACTGAAATAAATAACCAGAATGGGTATACGGCGTTGACTCGTAAAACGGATGTTGATAGCCTATGAAGACGAAATTTTGAAGAAATAAATCATAAATAAATCGTTTTCTTTTTTTTCTTTTTTTTTTTTTTTTTCTACCACGTTATGCTTCGCCGTTATTCTCTCGAGAAAAAGAAACGTTTCTTCGGTTGATACTTCTACGCTATGATGACTTTTCTTTTGCCATTGAAGAAACTTATAAGCTTGCCTTTCGAAGAAACGCCGAGTATCCACGAAGATAGGAGAGTTTGTAGATTGTTCGAAAGGAGATAGAGAAAGATAGATAGATAGATGGATGGATGGATAGATAAAGAAAGAGAGAGAGAGAGAGAGAGATAGAGAGATGGAGAAACGTCGATGACAAGCATCTTAGGTCGATGCAAAACAAGAGACTACTCGTAGAAGGAGGAGACGAGAAGAAACGCTTGACCCAAATCAAGCGGGAGAGCTTTCTGATAAGAAATCCTGGAGAAGCTCGATTCTCGGGATCTTGGAAGCGTGTTAGAACGCCATTACTACGACGGTAAAGCCTATAAAACATCTCGATCATTCATTTAGCGAAACGTCAGATGCAAAATTTCCTCTAAAGCTAAATTCCGTTTTGGTTGTAGCGTTGAGCAGCTCCCCGTTGATTTTGTGAGACAAGGTGGGTGGGTCAATGAATGGACAGAACTAACGTATATATACGTACTGATGTACCTTCGTCTACGTGTATAAGGTGATAGAGAGAAGAGGATGGTAAGGGTACTGGACACTGCATCGCTAATTAGGAGCGTCCATTAATCGGCAATTGCAAGGTGAAAGGTCTTCCTACGTTTCCTAGGCAACTCCATTAACGTTAACGACGTCCTCGTATGAATGACACCAATCGATATCTTTATCAAATTAATTCTTGTTCGATCGTTTAGAACGAACGAGGACTTACTCGTCGTCTTTACTTGAAAGTGCTCATGGAATTGCGAGCCCTGGCGATCTATTATTTTCTTTTTCGTTCTCTCTCTCTCTCTCTCTCTCTCTCTCTCTCTCTCGATTTAATGTTGTTATCAAGAAAATTACTGGCAAAGGATAAACGATCGTTTATAAGAATATATAATAAAAAGGATGTAATATAAAGTCTACCGTAAATATACCTGCTATTATTCAAATTACCTTCTTTTGTCGTTACCTTTGCTCCTCTTTTTTTCTTCCGTTTTTTTTTTTCTCTTTTTTTTTTTTGCCTTTTTTCTTTTCTCAACAGGAAAGAAATAGTCAAGCGATTTAATAATCATTATTTTACTTTACTCGTGATATACTTACGAGTTCGAGTTTCAAAACGATTCACTTAATTCGCATGTGAGAAACGTTTCTCTTTAATTAATTCCAAAAGAAAAGAAAAACTCGATCGTTCATTCGTCGACTTTGTTCTAGTCGTTTCCTCTATCTCAACGTAAGATACTCCCTCGTCTTACTCCACTTCGCTCAAGCCCGACCTTACTACTTTCCTTTATAATTCTCCGGCTGGCTCGAGCCAAGCGAGATCCTATAAGTCGCAATAGGAGAGTCTATTACGAAGGGGATCACTTCTGTAATTTGAAAACCCGTTTGATAAGCTTCCCTCGATTTCTTCTACTTCTTCTCGGTCCTACCTCTTCCTCTCTTCTCAGGTTTCTTTTCTTTTCTCTTTTCTTCCTACGTCAACCTCTCCTAACTCTACTCGTTCGCATTTCCACGGCAATATCTTCTATATAGACAGACAGACAGACAGACAGACAGACAGACAGATAGACAGACAGGCACATAGACACACACACACACACACACACACACACAGACACAAATATATAACTAGTAATCGCGAAAATCCTCTTTTCCGGATCGTTGCAAAACTATCTATCATCGAGCTTCCGATCGCAATTGAATTCGATAAGCGAGTGAATCTCACCAAGCGTATCTTTCTGCATACGTTCGGTTCCTTTATGAATTTCTTCATACTCATTGATCATTGCAAGAACAAAAATGATGAAGAATAACGAAAGAAAAAAAAAAATGAAAAAGAAAAAAAGAAAAAAAAATAGGAACAACGAGAAAAAACAACAACAACAACAACAAAAATCAGAAAAAGAACGAAGAACAAAGATAAAAATTAAACGGAGCTTGTTGTTTTAGGAATACAACGTGATAATGTTCAACGTGAGCAATCGATATATCGAGTAAGAGGAAGAGAAAGGTATCGACTCTGTTGGTGACTCCTTTGACAGAGCAATCCGAGTTTCGGATGTCTAATCTCGGCTACCAACGGCGAGCTGTTCATTTCCCTGCAATTTCGATTTCACGACCGAGTCAATTTTGCCCTCTGCTATTCTCCCTCTCTGTCCCTTCGTCTCTCTCTCTCTCTCTCTCTCTCTCTCTCTCTCACTCTCTCTTTCTCTCGTACGTCTCTCGAATCCCTTTCTCGCTCTATTTCGTAAAAGAGACGCGGGAACAGTGAAGAGAGATAGACACACCTAGAGAGAGAGAGAGAGAGAAAGAAAATGGCATATACATAGTGAGAAAAAGAGAGAGAGAGAGAGAAAGAGAGAGAGAACTCGTTTCACGCTCGCGCGAACATTATTGAGAGAGTGGTTAAGGGACTCTCCAGATTTTTTTTATGACGAACGCTGATTTCACCATCGTAAAAAGTCATAAGTCAAATATTCTAAAGTCTTATCGTTTTTAATAACTCTTTTATACGTAACTGTTTTCGATATACTTAAAGAAAAAGAATGTAATAAATGTTAATGATGTAATATCGCGTTAATTTTGTCGCATTGAAAGAAACAAAAATATATGGATTTGAAAGGTATCAATTTTTCGTAAAAAAGAAATTTATATTATATGTCTCGTTTTCACGTCAATTCCAAATTGAAATCTTACCGACAATATGCTGATATTAAAATTCAATGGAAAAATCGAGCGAGACCGAAACGGCCTTCGTACTTCGGCTAAATCGCTGCACATCGTGTCGAGGGTTAAACGAAACAAGGCAAAGGGTCGAGGGCATCAATCTTAAGAAGCGTAATGATTTCCCCGAGGATATTCTTCTCTTCTTGGAGAAGAAGAGAAACAAGAAGAACAAGAGAAAGAGAGAGAGAGAGAGAGAGAGAAAGAGAAATAGAGAGAGAAAGAGAGAAAGTAAGAACGGCAACGAGAACACGCTTTTACCATGTTTTATTAATATCAACCTATTTATTCGACCTCGCTAACACCGCGACAGATATCTTCCTTCCTTTCTCCTCTTCCCTTTTCTCATCCCCTTGCTTCGTCAGATCATTCGCAGGATCGTGAATCACTCTAATTAACGGATTCGGTGTTGGCAATTTGAAAGACAAAAGAGCTACGTCATTATGGCTTAAGAGGATATTCTAATTTGCAGGGTCGAATATTTAGAAATTTTTCTAATTAATTCTTTTTTCTTCTTTCTTTTTTCTTTTTCTTTCTTTTTTTCTTTTCCCTCCCTCCCCCCGCCCCATTATTTTCTCAAATATGTCCACTTGAGTTATAATGACTTATAATTAGTTTTGTTTCTTTTTCTTTATTTATTTATTTTTTTGTTCTCTTTCTCTCTCTCTCTCTTTCCTTTTTTTCTTCTTTTTCTTAATTAAATACGTTGTTACTTTCATATTACGAGATTACTGAAACAATTTTAACAACAACATTACCTCCTTTTTCAGTCATTAAAATCAGATTTAAAGTTTATTTAAGTAGAAAGATAATTAAAGAGAGATTTTTTTCTATTTTTATTTTATTTTATTTTTTTTTGTTTTCCCCCTTCCTTTTCCTTTTTTTCTCCCTTAGTAAAGCGTGCTAACTTTCAAACTGATTGCTTCGTTACTTCCAGAGATATTTACTCAGGCCAACGTAAAAAAAGTGATTGCCAGATAAATAGATCGAAAGTTTCAAGTTTCTAGAGATTCTTTTTCTTTCCTTTTCTTTTTATTTTTCTTTTTCTTTTCCTGTTTTTCTTTTTTTTTTTCTTTTTTTTCCTTGTCATTTTTCCTTTACCCAACGTTCAATATAAAATTTGACGAACATATTTTGTAGATTTCAATTTTTAAATAAGAAAATTTAAGGAAGAAAAATATTCGTCGTTTAACGATTGTCTCTAGAATTCGTAATTCTGAAATTGTCGAGTGAAAGAGAAAAAGAGAGAAAAAAGAGAACAAGCAAGAGAGAGGTAGAGAGAGAGAAAGAGAGAAAAAAAGAGAGAAAAAATGAGAGAGAAAGAGAGAAAGATGTCTAAAAAGGGAAATCGAGACTTGGCTTATGAAACGATCCGGCAGCTCGTTGTCTCGCTCGATTCGCGCACAGGTGAGCCGCAAATCCTCCTTCTCTTTCGTCTTCCCAATGTGTGGAGGAAGGAAGAGTCAAAGCGGCCGTATGGCCACCATTTTGGAAATTCCGCTCGTCTCCGGAAGCTGTCGCGCCAATAAATCAAGAGACATCTGCGACTTCTGCGACACCTTACTGCGAACACTAGCGTCACGTACGAAGCATCTTCTCTCTCTCTCTCTCTCTCTCTCTCTCTCTCTCACTCTTCCTCTCTCTTTCTCTCTCTCTCTTCTCTCTATCCCTCTCTCTTATTCTTGTACCATCTACTCTTGGGCTACCACCATTTCTACCTTCTCCTCCTTTCTAGTTTTCTATCCTTCTCTCTTCTCCTCCCCTTCACTACATCTTCAAACTAATATTATGGTTTGCACCGAGGACAGCACGCTTTTCCCACGAGGTAAGCCGACTGTTACTACTCTTTTCGTGGTTGCTATTGTATATATATATATATGTGTGTGTGTGTGTGTGTGTTTATGTATATACATATATAATGTGTATATGTGTATATATATATATATATACCTTTGTAAGAAAGAGAGGAAGTTTTCAGAGGGAGAGACAGAGAGAGAGAGTGAGAGAGAGAGGAAGTGAGGGAGAGAGAGAGAGAAAGATGTTACAGATGTAATAGAAGTCGCTTGGTATACGATCGGAGAGAGTGGATATCAGGGTCGACTCGGTCCAAGTATCACGTTGTTACGCTCTCCTGCCTAAGCGTCTCTCAAGATCGGAGTTCGGATATAAACGAGAAAGAAACATGCTTACTACGTGCTTTTGATATTTCGCGAAAATCTATACCTCGATTGAGGATACATCATCAATCGATTGATATTCAATGTGCTTCGTGAATCGAGTGTAATAATTGAAAGAAACCTTTGATTATGTTAATTAATTTAAACGATATCGAAGATATTTCATCTTCAATTCGTATTTATAATTAGACATGAACAAATAAATTAAATGTAACATATTGATTTAGAAATTTAATATTCGATTGAAGTGAAAAAATATAAATTACATTGAAAAATATAAGATAATAAAATTGAAGATAATAATAATTTAAAATTAATGTCAGAAATCGATTATAATTTGAACAAATCTAATTTTACTTTTTAATATCCGATGAATTTAAATTATTGAAAAGTTAGTTAAAAATCCAAAGGAATACGAATCTGACCAAGAGAATTACGTAGAAAATCAAAAACGATTGAATATTTCTATGTAGTATCGCTTCGAGTATAACGTTATCGTTATCCCATCCGTACATTACTGTCGCGGTAATTGAGCGCGAATACACCTTTGTTCATTTATAAAGCGAACCATCACTATAATCTACGAAGAGACGACGATACAGCCTCTAATGCAAACGCCGAGACACCATTAACGAGCCATCGCAAATTTTGGTTTTGACTTTGGTGCAAACTTGTTCTCTAACGTTTTCACTAGGGTATAAATATATTATGTGAGTACGTATCTGTATTACGAGAACGATTAAAAAATTTATCGAAAGAAAAAGAAAAACGAAGTGAGAAAGATAAAAAAATAAAAAGAAAAAAAAAAGAAGACAGAAAAAAAGAAAGAAAGAAAGAAAGTAAAGTAAAGTAACTTAAAGAAAGATTCGTACAAATTTATTTTCAGTTCGTTCATGAAGAAGAGAAACAATGAGAGCTACGATCGATAATAGTTAATATAAAAATTGTTCGAAAAGTTTTGACTACTTGAAACGATTGATTTAAAATTCAACGTTTCCGATAGAACTAGCGAATTATCGAACGTTTCTCGTATTATTGGTCCTAAAAGAAGAGAATTC